>NC_087459.1:28347976-28528387 GCF_036321535.1 Camelus dromedarius | reverse complement strand
CTCCACTCTCACCTCTTCTCTTTCAGAATGCATGAACTGTACCCGGCTCAGCGACATGAGTGAGCGGCTGACCACGCTGGAGGCCAAGGTCAGATGGCTTGGGGATCCTGGGCTTAGGGAGCTGGTTGGGGAGAAGAGGTGCTTTGGCCCCAGGGATCCCAGCAGGCCTGAGCAGCCTGATTCTAGGGGTTGCATGCTGTTTGAGGCCTCAGGGGCTCTGGATGACCTTCTCTGGGCTGAGCCAGCCTCCTGGGGTTGGGGAGATAAGTGGGGTGAGCAAAAAATCTGGGGGTCCTTGTCAGCAAGCTGGTCTGGGTGTTGGCCTCAGTGGCTGGGAGGCTGGATGCCCAGAAGTTGACTCCTCAGTGGAAAGGACAGAACCACAGCCCTGGGGCAAGGGTGTCACCTCGGAGGGAGAGTCCTGGTGTCAGAGGAGGCTGCAAGTGTGGCCCACTGGCAGGGAGTCCAGAGTGAGGATAGAGCACCAGGGTGGGCTGAGAGACCCCCACAGCAAGAACACAGAGCAGCCCAGAGGTCAGCCCCCAGCCCAGAAGAGCCTGACAGGCAGGTGCTCCCTGTGGACACACACACACACACACACACACACACGCACACAGCCCTTGCCAACCCTCTATCACCCTTTGGCCCTGCCTCCTACCTTGAAAGCCTGACCGTGAGGGCACCTGTCCAAGGCCATGGGGGCTACAGGTGACAGCCAGATGGAGCCAGGCAGATGTGGGACCACAACCCACCAGCCGGCTGACTCTCACGAGGCTCCCACCTCCTCGTCTGTGGACTGGATTGAAGCACCAGTTTTGCAGGGCTGCTCAGAGCCTCAGATGACATAGTGGTGGACCCCAGCTTTGGAAATGGTCACGTGCTGGACCAGTGTGAGGATCTGTGTTACCCTCTATGCCATGTCACTATCCCCATCTTACTAATGAAGGCACAGGTACATGGGAGACATCCATGCAGAGCACGTGTCTTGAGAAGCCCCAGTGCGTGAATGGCCTCCCTAGTCCCCACCCCCTTCTGCAGTCAGGAGAGTCCCCCAGCAGCCCGGGCCCCTGGGCACAGGCTGGGGGTGAGGGACCCTGTGCCCTCCTTGGGGTCAGTGGCTCTGTGGGGTGGGGGCAGAATGCTCAGAGAGCGGTTCTTGCCATGTCGGACAAGGTGGGGCTAGGGTAGCCCTGGGGAGAGTGAGGGATGCTGGGATGAACTCCTGGTACCCAAGATTTTAGAAAAGACAGGGTTCCCAGGCTGACTGGCCTGACGGACATTTTCCAGGCACCTGAAGCCTCTGTATGGTTTGGCTGAGCATCGGCTGACAGCCTGCCCTGGCCCCAGCCCAGCACCTCGGGGTGTTAAAAGTCACAGCTCTGGGGGAGGACTGGCACCATGCCAGCTGTCCCCCACCCACCTGGCCCTCGCCTATGCCCTCCCACCATGAGCATTTCTTCCCCTGGTCCTCCCACCCTGACACCTCCCTCTGCCTAAGGAGGCCGCATCATGGCACGGCAGCAGGTTGGGGGTGGGGTTTGCTCTCTGACCTTGAGGGTGAGGTCGTGGCACCTCTGCAGACCTGGAGGACTTGGTGGGGGGTTGGTTGGGCTGTCTCTGAAATAGCTCTGCCTTGGCAGGTCCCTTCTCAGCTCTGGGCCTCAGTCTACTGCCCTGTAAAATGGGAATTAAAGGAGTCACTTCCCTGCCCCTCACTGGGTCGTTTTGAGGCTGGTGGATGGGATGAGCTCCAAGGGCTGTTGGGTGTGGTGCAGGAGAGGTATGCAGAGAGGTGGCTGCCATGCGTTCCTTCTGGATTCCCAGGTAGGGGATGGGAGATGCCTGTCTCTGCTCCTTTATCCTGTCTGGGTCTCCTTCCAGCTGCCCACCTGCCTGCTTTGTGTCCAAGTGTCCCCTAGAGAAACAGGGCCCCAGTCAGAGGAACCAGAGAGGCAACAGCCTGGAGAGGGAGGGGCACAAGCCAAGCTAGCCACCAGGACAGCCCTGCAGGCTCGGGGGCTGTGCTGAAGTCAGGGGAGCCTACAGAGGTCAGAGAGAACAGGGAACTGGGGTCAGGTGGGTGAAGGCAGAGCCAGGCAGGCAAACTCAGATGGGGAGTCAGAACCTAGGCAGCTGGCGTAAGAAAGCAGCAACCCAGAGGCCTAGAAATTTCGACTTCTGCTTCCTCAGACAAGAAACCTGTTTTGGCATGTCAGGAGGGATGCATTCAGTGGCAAGTGACAGAAACCCTGCTACTGGCAGCTTATTCCTTAAGACATTGATTGTTAGTTCCACAAGAAGTCCAGGAGTTGGTGGTCTTGGGATTGGTTTGGTGACTCGAGAACCCAGGCTCTTCACAGCCTTCCTCTCCACCTCCTTAGTGAATTGACTTTCATCCTCATGGTTACAATGTGGCTGCTGCAGCTCAAGGCATCACATCCTTACACCTTGTTCAAAGGCAGGAAGTAGAGGGTGAAGTAAAGCATCCCAACAGATTCATTATGTCTCATTGGCCAGCACTGGGCTGTACACTCACCTCTTAGTTTCAGGGAGCTGGGAAGATGAGTACCTGGCCAGTCATGATTCCTCCCCTGGGGCACACTCTCAGGCACACAGTAGAGGGTTCTGGAGCCCGGGAAGAGGGAGTGGTTGGAGGCCAGGCGATCATGAGGGAGGATCTGCTCCATCTTCACTCCCTGCAGGTGCCCCAGTTGCCAAAGGGTCCAGACCTGGGAGCTGATCTAGGAATTCCTGCCACAGGCTGGAATGGCTGTTGGTGAATGGTGGGCCAGAAAGCCAGCCGGAAAAAAAAGGTTCCTGCCTTCCATCCTCTCCTTCCCCTCAATTTACACTCTTGACTTCAAGGACCAGACTGAGTAGGAGGGAGCCCAAGGGGATTTCCCCATGTGAGGGTCACAGAAGCCTGGAGAGTTGACTGGTCTCTCGCGCCAGAGGGTGACGTCCAGGCCCATCCTCCAGGCCTCTGTGGCGTCATCAGGGCCATTGCCCTCAGTGGTTTTCTTGGGCTGAGTCCCCACGCCGACTGCTGCCTCCCTGGTGAGCTCATGGCCGGCAGGGATGGGGTCAGTTTCTCCAGGAGGTTGGTCACAGCTGGGCCTGTAGGGCTTGGACTCTGGCGGGGGCTGATTCTAACTTGGCCATGGTTAGGGCTCCTCTGCCTGGGTCTGTGGTCTCGGAGGCCTTGGTGTCTGTGTGGGAGGTGCTCGAGGAAGAAATGAGCCGGGTCTCTTGTGCTGCATGTGGCCAGGCTGCAGGTGACAGGTCCCCTTAGGGCAACTGGGAGTCCTGCCACGAAAGAATTCCTGGGCTTGACCCTGGGAGCCCCTCCCTGATTCCTCCAAGGCTCTCCTAGCCACATATTGCTCCTGGCTACTCCTTGTTAAATGCGTCCATCTGGAGGCCCCCCAAGACACCACATCTCAACTCACCCCCCGGACTGGTCACCTTCACCCCCACACCTGCCCTCCCCTGCACTCCTGATGGCAATCCCCCCCATCCCCAGAGCCAGTCAAAACCCGAGGAGCTGCTCCTGCCTTCGCCCACCCTCCTGCCAACAAGCCCTGGGGCACCAGGGCCTGATGGTTCTCCTCCCCCGTCCTCATGCCCACTGCCCTGGGTCCCCCTCCACAGGCACTGACAGCCAAGTCTCCTTGCCCTGCTCCCCCAGCTCCTATACTGCCCGAGACCTCCTAACCTGGGCCGCTCAGGGGTGGGGCAGGAATTGTAACCCACCTGTCCTGGAGGGGCTTCTGGGGCTCAGCACATGGCGTTCCACCCCCGAGCTGCTGTGTCATCTGAGCCAGCCGCTCCCATCTCTGCACCTCTGTGAAGCTCCACGGAGGCCAAGGCTGTGGCTTTGCTGTGGGGAGGTGGATGAGGCACCACACAGGGCCCTGGCCCCACTGCCTTGCTGGTGACCTTGGGCAAGTCACTTGCAGTCTCTGAGCCTCTGTTTCCACTTTGCCTATGATGTGGCTGCGGTGGCCTCTCCTGCCTTGTGAGCCCTTGTTAAGGACCAGAAGGGGGAGGCACTGGGAGACAGGGGGCCCTGGGGGTCTCAGGAGCCTCATGGGGCAGAAGCCCACCCACCTGACACAGATGGAGACCGGAGATCTGGTGCAGAGATGCTGCTTTGCTCCCAAAGATCCTTGGAGACTCTGTCACCCAGGCCTAGGGACATGGCAGGACTGGTGGGAGGGGGCGCTCAGAGCAACCCTTTGCTGCTCACCCACGAAACCTCACCCAGCCCAGGCCCAGGCACTGCGAAGGCAGCCGTTTGTGCCCCAGCATCAGCAGGAGTACCTGGAGTGCCCATGTGCCTCGCGCTCCCATTCTCCTGTGGTTCTGCAGGGGCAGGGCTATCACCCCCATTTTGCTGATGGGAAAACCGAGGCCCACAGAAGTCACGATGTCTGCACAGAATCACACAGTGGTCACCTAGTGGGAGAGTCAGGATTCAAACCAACCTGTCTGGCAGCCAGGCCTAAGCCTCCCTGATCAGAGCACAAGGGTGGGGTGCCTGCTCCCCAGGTAGTCCTGACTTCCAAGGGCAGGGCTGGTGACATTGCTCCTGCCGCCCCGGCTGTTAGTACAAAGTGATTGTGCAGGAGCTGAGGGGACACACAGGAGAGGATGGCCCCCTTCTGTGCAGAGGGTCAGACAGACGCAAGGAGGGGACAGCTCACTGGAGTCTCAGGGGCTGGGGAGGGAAGGGCGGGGCTGGTGGAGGGCCCTGCGGGGACGGGCTCGGATGTGGGGAAGTCTCAGGCCTGAGGGCACTGGGCCAGTTCAGGGCGGCCGGAGCAGAGCAGAGTGGAGGAGACGCAGGTGAGGCCCAGGTGAGGCCCAGGTGAGGCTGGGACGGGAGCCTGTGTACGAGCTGCGTGGGACACTGGCAGTTTGCGGGGGACTCGGGGGCTCAGTGGGGTTTGCTTTCTTCACTCCACTGCTGTTGCGGGGCCTCCAGGAGAGGAAGGAGGTGGGAGGTGGGGAAGGCAGGGGGCTGTTGCAGAGCCTGGGGCGCAGGCTGGGGTGGGTATGGGACACAATGAGGCCAAGTGAGGGCCACGGGCAGGCCTGACTAGGCCCCCCTGGAAGTAAGGAGGACTCTGGTGTTGGGGTGGGAGCTGGGTGGGCCAGGGTTTGGACGCCTTCAGGCAGCAGCGCCGATGAAATTAGGCTCAGTGATTATGATCGCAGGGGTCCCCAGACAGGCCCACCCCCAGCCCTGTCCTCAAAACCCCTTCATCTCACAGACCCTGAGAATCTAGCAGGATTCTGGTTTCCAGGAGCTGCAGGGGACCTGAGACACTGGACTCCTTCCTCCCCATCTGGCAGATGGGGACACGAAGACCAGGGGCACACAGGGACCAGAGCAGGGATATGGTGCCCTCTCTGCTGGGGTGGGTCTCTGCAGGTTCTCAGCACCTTCCCGCCTGCCCTGTGCAGCTCCCTGGCATGCAGCGCCCCCTTCTGGCCCTTCTGGGAGCAGCAGGGTGTCTCGGGGGCCTCTGAGGCCTGGCTCCAAGTTCCTGTGAATTAGGGAGAGTCTCCCCACCCAGGCCCTGGGTCCTGGTGGTTTTTGACCCCTGCTTCCCTCCAGGGGAGAGGATAGGCTGCTTTCCAGGCTGGCCCTGAGTGGCCACGGCCACCTTTGTTTCCCTGGAGCTCCTGCTAAAAATCATGCACCAAGCTGGGCCCATTTAATTCTTTTTAAGTACTTGATTTACAATGTTGTGTTAATTTCTAGTGGACAGCGTAGTGACTCATTTATACATATATATTCCTTTTCATATTCTTTTTCATTATAGGCCATTACATGGTATTGAATATAAGTCCCTGTGCTATATAATAGGACCTTGTTGTTTACCTAGTTTATACATAACGTTAGTATCTGCAAATCCCGAACTCCCAATTTATCCCTCCCCACCCCATTTCCCCCCTGGTAACCATAAGTTTGTTTTCCGTGTCTGTGAGTCTGTCTCTGTTTTGTGAATACATTCGTGTCCTTTTTTTTTTAAATTCTTCATATAAGTGATAGCATATGGTATTTTCTTTCTCTTTCTGGCTCACTTCACATAGTATTACCATCTCCAGGGGGAGCCATTTATTCTTTCCCCTCCCCTTCCCTCCCTTCTCCTCCCCTTCCCTTCCTCTTCCCCCTCCCCCTCCCCCACCGCCTCTCCCTCCTTCCATCCGTCCATCCAAACACTACCGGACTGTGTTGCTGTCCCCTGAGCCGGGCAGTGTGGGGGACAAGGGGGCCTAGCCCCTCCCTTGGGAGAAGGCAGCAAAGTGGAGGTGATCATGGTTGTTATTCAAACAACCCCAGAGCTAATCCTAGTGACGGCCCCTCTTTAAGAAAAGTACGGCGACTCTGACAGTGTCTGAAGGGGACCTGGTGGAGCCCGAGGGTCGGTCAGCAGGGCTTCCTGAAAGGCAGGGGGGCGGGGGCAGGGGAGTCCAGGGGTGGGCCTGGTGGTCCCACGAGCGAGCAGCAGGCAACTGCTGGTCTCCTGCAGCACGTGTCCCCAGTCACATGTGCCCCTGGCCTGGCCCGGGCCTGACCCTCTGCCCTCTCCGGCCCAGGTTCTCCTGCTGGAAGCGGCAGAGCGGCCCTTGGGCCCAGACAATGACCTGCCGACCCCGCAGAGCACCCCACCGCCCTGGAACGAGGATTTCCTCCCTGACGCCATCCCTCTTGCCCACCCCGGGCCCCAGAGGAGAAGACCCACGGGCCCAGCCGGTGAGTGAGGCCTGCAGAGGAGGCCCAGCCTCCCAGGGCCTCCACAGACAGGTCAGACAAGCCCACGTGCATTTTGAAAACATTTAAAAATGGTGGTGGTGGGGGGGTCACTAAAAATCAGAACTTCTCACTTATCTGAGAAAAATGGAAGATCTGGCCGTGGAGGGCAGTCCCTCATGGAAACATTTGGCTGCACCTAAGTCATGGTTGCCGGTGCAAATCCTGTCTTCGCTCCAAGTTTGCTGCGGTCCTCACCATACCTTGTTGCCTTACAGTCCAGCTCCTGTCCTCATTGGCTGCCCTGCTGCCCCTTAGTGTCTGCACTTAGGCCCCAGCCCGGCTCCATCCTTGATTGGCCCTATTTTAGAGCAGCTCTGCTTGCATACCCCCAGGACGGAGAGCCTCCTGCCCCCAGCCCGCCTTCTGTGGGACCCTTGCTGGACTCTGACCACAGCTGGGGGACATCCACTGGCCCGTCGTTTTCACCCTCCCACCACATTTTGAAGTCAGGGGTAAACGTTTTCTCTCCGCAGTGTCTACCCCTTGGTCAGGGCTCTGCTCTCTGAGACTGCAGGACAGTGAGTGATAACCTCAGTGACACTGGTCGTCTGGATTGTTGAATGCCAGGTGTGGGCTGGGGCTTTACCCCGGGCGGATGTGTAGTTGGCATCTGTCCGTGTGGCTGAACTTGAAGGTTTAAGGCTGATGTCTCTTCTCACTGGTCAGTATCTGTGCTGTGCCAGTTATTAAATATGTTTATATCACCTCAGTCTGTACAGAATGATTGCTGATCATTCCAGTAAGCTCTTAAAGGTCAGGTTACAGAGGAGAAAACTGAGGCTCAGAGAAGTGCCCCCTGGGGTCACCCAGCAATCCAGGGCCATTTTGACTCAATGATTCTCATCCCCACTGGTACCCTTTGCAGGTGACGCCCTCCCTCTTACTCTTCCCCCACTGAGCCCCTAGCTTCTTAGCATCCCTGCCCGCACTCGGCTCTGAGCGCATACTCCATCCCCCTCCCTGCCTGCAAACCCCCAGCAGTGGGAGAGTTGGCCTCCGGTGGCCTGTCCAACGGCCAGGGAACCAGCAGATACTCTGCATCTTCTGAAGGGGCTGGGGGCTGTGTTCAGCGGAGGTTGGGGTGGGGTGGACGCGGGTGGCCCTGGCGTACCTCTCTAGCCACTCTCCTCAAGGTCTCACTCCCAGAAAGCTGTCCCATGCCCATCTTCTTCAAATCCTTCTTCTGGGACTCGGGAGAGAGTGGGCAAAGGGGGTTTTCATCACCTGGAAGACCTGGACCCTTAACGCCCCCTGGAGGGGAGAGAGGAAACTGGAAGGGGCTCTGGGTTTCCTGGAGCATCTTTCTTCTTAGGGGAAGCACAATTCCAAATAATGGCCAGCAGGTGGCGCACAAACCCTATAAATGGTGATACCTGGGTAAGCTCTGGTATCCCCGAAAGCTGATGGGAATCTCTGGAAACTAGCAGCCAGGGGCCATAAGAGCCCCCCATCAGTTCAGCAGGCATCTCTGAGCGTCCTCCCCAGGCCCAGGCATTCCAGAGGGGGAAGGGGCTGTCCCCAGGCCGCACGGTGGGCCTCTTACCTCTCCTTGTACTCTTGCCCACCGTTGGGGCCTGGAGACCCGGGAACTGAGCAGACATGTCATTCAGAGTTTCCTGGGGTCAACAAGGAGGCCTTACTGGGAAGCCCAGTTCCTGACCCTGAGCATGGAGACAGTAGGATGTGGAGAGAGGTTCGGAGCCATTTACAGCCTGGCTCTGTTACAAGCAAGGGGCCACGCCTTTCTGAGCCTCAGTATTCCTACCCATCAAATGGGAACAGAAGTAACTCTTGAGGTCAGAGAAGTGACAGGAACAAAAATGGTTTGTAAATTGTAATGACTGATGTGAGTGGATGATGGTCCCTTTGCCCATTGTTGGGGGGACCCCAGGTGGGCAGGGCTCCTGGAGGCAGGTCTGACCGGACAGCCCAGGTGGTCAGGCCTAGAGCCACCAGGAGCAGCTCGGCCCCCAGTGTTCTCAGGCCTCATCTCATTCTCCCCCCAGGACCCCCAGGACAGACTGGACCACCAGGACCTGCAGGCCCCCCAGGCTCCAAAGGTGACCGGGGCCAGGCAGGAGAGAAGGGCCCAGCAGGGCCTCCTGGTAAAGACTCCCCCACACACCAACCTGACTTTGTCCACTGGGGGCAGGGGGTTGGGGTTTCTCCCCTGACAGGCCAGGCATCCCATACACCCCCTGATCTTACTGGAGCCAATGGCTACCATCTTGGGGGGGCTCCAGGCTCACTTCCTCCTACTACCACCCCCCATGGCGGCTCATTCTAAGCACTTTAGGGCCAGGTCTCACCGTGGGCCGCAGAAAGAGAAGGCTCCTGGAACTGTGGGTGCAGATGTGGGGGGTTGCTGCTGGGGGCTGGGGCTTGTTCTCAGCCATTTAAACAACACCTCCAGAGATCACGCCGCTCCTCCTGGGCCCTGTCAGAGCAGGTGCAGGACAGGCCCAGGCTGGCTGCCACCCTCGGTGCCCCTTTCCCAGAGCTGAGGTCCCTGCGGGGACAGAGGCCATCTGGCCAGAGCCCCTGCTGATTCCATGGTCCCTGCCTCCCTCACCTCCCACCCGGCTGCCCCCGGGTTCTCTCTGCACTGGACTGGGAAGGGAAAGTCATTTCATTTCCATCTCAGGACAGCCCTCCAGGGAGTTTCTGGGCCTAGAGGCCACCACTGACCCTCACCAGCCCTGTCCCCCTCAGAGCCTGTTTCCTGCCTCTGTAACGGCGGTCGCGCGGCCCGGTCCTCTTGTGACTCCTTTTCTCCCCACTGCAGGCCTCTTGGGGCCGCCAGGGCCCCGCGGGCTTCCTGGAGAGATGGGGCACCCTGGGCCCCCCGGGCCCCCCGGTCCAGCAGGCAGCCCAGGCCTCCCTCCAAACGGCCCCCAAGGAGTCCTCTACTCCCTGCAGCCGCCCACGGACAAGGACAGTGAGTGTCCCGCCTGAGGGGGTGGGGCGGGAGGGCAGGCCCGGGCGTGCCTTCTGGGCTATCAGCCCTCCCAAAGGACCCCACGGAGCGGACAGTCAGTGAGTGCGGCGTTGGCTTTGCCAGGCGGGGGGCGAGGTTCCCTGGGTGGGGGGGCTGATATGGCCCCCCCAACACCACTCTCGCCCTGGCCTTGCCTCCCGGCTCAGCTCCTGCCCCGGAGGCCTGACCCTCACAGGTCACTCTGCTCTCTGGCCTGGCCGTGGGCCACCCCCCACCCCGGTGACAGCAGCACCACCAAGGTCATCTGTTACCGCATCGCCTCTTCACAAGTCCCCTCACTGTTGGCCATGTGTTGATGGAGCCCCTACTTCGTGTAGGACCACCATGTGCTTTCACCCCCAGGGATACGGCAGTGAGCCAGACAGACTCCTGCCCGCAGGGGCCGCAGTCCAGCGCAAGAGGGCGTCCCTAGGCGCACAGGGAAGCAGCCACCCATGTGTGGGGATGGTGGGGAGAGGGAGGCCTGGAGAAGGGGGCTTGGGGAGGGGAGTGGGCACTGCAGCCCATGAGGGGTGTCGTTTGGTTAAAAGCCCTGGGAAACAGGAAGGGTTTTAAGAAGTGGGGAATGGAATTGACTTGAAATTCTGAGACTAGAGGCTGAGACGGCCCAGGCACCACAGGGGACAGAGACCTCTTTGTCGGCTGTCAGAGACACCCAAGCCCCTTCCTGCTGGTGCTTCTGTCCCACCCCCGACCCCAGGCAGCACAGCCCTCCCCTGTGCCTGAATTGCAGGGTCACTCTCTGAGCCTCAGTTTCCCGGGCCGGGGAGGAGGGGTGCTAATCCTCCTGGATGGAGTTGCTGTGGTGAAGGTTGAAAAACACAGCCCCCAGCCAATGCCTGCCTCACGGGGGAGGGACTCGTTCCCAGGCGGATTGGGGGTTCTGGGCTGCCCTCAGTGGGCACAGGGGCCAGGCAGGGGCAGGAGAAAGTGTGAACTCACTGAAGACTCAGCCTCGTCACAGGCACAGTGGGCTCAGTGATGCCTCCTGGTGGGGGACAACGGATGATGCTTGTGAAGTGCCTTGTGGGTCTAAGGGCTCAGCGGCCGGCACCCCTGGGCCCCGAGGGCTGCAGCCTGCCCTGGCCTAGGCGTGATGCCCTACATCTGGCACTGCCCACCTGTCATCTCTAGTCCTCAGATAGGACCCTCCTTACCCAGCCCCTGGGGGCCCCTTGTGAACATTGGGAAGAGTAGGGGTGCCCCAGTGGGGGCACCTGGTTGGACAGGACTGAGCACCTGTAGGAGGTCCACCTGCTGGAAGGCCTATGGAGGGATTGTCCAAGCTTCCACGCATGGTGGGAGAGGCAGAGGTAGCTACCCCCACCCCAGACATTTTCTAGGCCTGGCCATCTGGCTCTGGCTCTGAGGATGGAGCAGGGCGAAGTCACATGGGCTTGCCCTGGAGGGACCCAGATGGAGGAAGCCCAGGACCCCGCAGTTCAGAGGGCAGGGAGGGCTTCCTGGAGGAGGCCTGGCAGGAGTGAGCCAGTTGTGTGCATCAGGATGGGCATGGGGGGCGGAGCCTGGAAGAGAGTCCAGCCTGGGCAACAGGGAGGGGAGCGGGTGGGGCCAGAGTCTAAGGGCCTGGGGTGTTTACGAAGGAGTTTGTGCTTTAATGGAACCCCCAGGGGCTTCCCCTGCCTTCTGACTTGGCCTCCTCTGAGCAGTGGGAGTAACAGCGTCTGCTCACCAGGCCTGCAGTGAGGCCCAGCAGGGTCGGGGTGCCCGTCCAGGCTCTGAGGGACCTCAGCTCTAGCCCCCCAGCCTGGCTGGCCCCGCCCCACTGGTCACAGGTGGCTCTGCTCTCCCCGCAGATGGAGACTCGCAGCTGGCTTCTGCCGCCGTGGACACGGTGCTGGCGGGGGTCCCAGGGCCCCGTGGCCCCCCTGGCCCTCCAGGTAAGCGTAAAGGGCAGCAGCACAGGCTGGCCTCAATTGGGTACCCCATCCTGGGCCTAACCTGGGTCAAGTGGCCTTGAGGGGCCAATTGGGGACTCCCGGCCTCAGTAGGTCTGCCCCACCCTGCCATGTGGTTTGAGGTGAGGCCACAGCAGGGATGCCCAGGCCCAGGAGGTGTGGGTCATCACAGGGGGCGCCCTGGATGCTGGCGGAGCAGGTGCCTGTGAGAGACAGGAGGCCCTGGGCCTTCAGGCAGAAACCTGGGCCCTGGGAGAGGGGATGGCCCTGGGACTCCATGGGGACCCTCCTTGAGAGAGGAGGGGAGTGTGGGGCAAAGCCTGGCCCAGAGGTGAATGAATGAGCAACAGGGGTCCTGGGCGCTGGCAGGCTGGGGGTGGGGGGTGGGGGGCGGTTGTTGATCAGGGCTCCAGGCCTGGGCCCTCTTTCCCTGCCATTCAGGTACTCTCTCGGTTGTTCAGGAAATAGTCACTGAGCTCCCGCTGTGCCCTGGGCAGTGTTCTGGGTTCCTGAGATACTTAAATAAACAGAACAAAGGTTCCTGTCCTCCCAGTACTTGCATTCTAGTGGAGGAAGGCGACCGGGACACAGATCCTGTGAGTCCCGTAGTCAGGTACCGACGGGCAGCAGGGCTGGGCGGGCGGCCGGCCCAGGTGGCCTCATTTATGGGAGAGGTAATTAGGTTTATTTATTTATTATTATTATTTTTTAATGGAGGTACTGGGGATTGAACCCAGGACCTCATGCATGCTAAGCATGCGCTCTGTTACTGAGCTATACCCTCCCCTGGGTGGCCTCATTTAAAAGGTGGCATTTGGGAGTGAGCTCAGAGGGTACCTGGGGACTGAGAGGTGATTTGCTCTGACTGAGAGGAAGCGTGTCTGTTTTTTAAGTAGACTGAGTCCAGGTCTTCACCCCATCTGAGGGGTGCGCTTTCCTGCAGGCCCTCCCTAAGCGTGGTGGGGACACTCTGGTGCAGCCTAGCAGGGGGCTGCCTGTGCGGGCCACCGGGACAGAGGCCTCACTCTTCCAAGCATTTGGGAAGTTCATTCATGAACACCACTCCCCACGCTGCACCCGTCCAGCCCAGCCTGACCCTCTGGGCACCCCCAGACCCCTGGGGGAGACAGGCATTCAAACTGACAGTGGCCATGGTGATAGGTCCATGTCAGGGATTTGCCTAAAGAAGAGGTAGGGGTAAGTGCCAGGAAGGCTTCCTGATGGAGGCGATGCTCAGCCTGAGACAAGTAGGAAAATCCAACAGGAAGACTTTGCTGGGATGTGGAGAGGACAGAGAAGCTTCAAGAGGAAGGAACAGCATCAGCAAAGGCACAGATGCAGAGGGACTTCCCGGGAGGGAATCTGGGTGATGAAGGTGGAGGGGGCTGGGCTGAAAGCAACCTATTTAAAAGGTGGGCTGCATGGAAAGTGGGTGGTCAGGCAGCAGCTGTAGTAACCCAGGCAAGAAGGGCAGCCCCAGAGGAGTCGGGTCCGAGGTGGGGCAGACTCGAGAGAGATTTGCTGGGGGACTGGCGGCTGGGGAGAGGGTACGGGGTGGCTCCGTGTATGAGGCCCTGGGAGCAGGAGCAGGTTGTGGTGTAGGGGTGCAGGGAGAGGGTGAGTGAAGGAGGGCTCTCTGCTCTGAGGACAGGGAGGCAGGCAGGGGAGCACGTGCTTCCTCCCACATCCTTCATTTGCCAGACCTTTGTTTGCTGCCGATGGAGACAGACCCCCAGTAGGGACTGGGATGGGAGGGTAGAAGTTCCCTCCCAGAGCTGATGGGGGAACAGCAGGCTTCTCTGACCCGAGGTGACCATGTGACTCTACCGGCAGGTCCCCCTGGACCACATGGTCCCCCTGGACCCCCAGGTGCACCTGGATCCCAGGTAAGATCTTTCCCATTTCTGGCAGGGGAGGGGGGCATGTCTACTCAGGAAGGAACCGGCCCACTTGGTCGGTCCCCACCGGGCCCAGGGGGACCCAGGGGAAGGCAGGTGCGAGATCCTGGCTTTGTGAGCAGCAGTGACCCTTTGCTACCCACTCTGCCTGTGCCAGGGAAGAGTTAGCATCATTCCCATTTCATAGATGAGCTGAGACCTAGGTGCTACCTATAGTTGTACAAAGGGTGTGGTGAAGCTGGGCCAGGATCGCCAAATGTCCTTCCCAGCCCATTGCCCCTCCGCTATGAGAACTGCCTGTGACGGGGACATCAGAAGGCTGACTGGGTGACCCTGAACCCCAGCTTGCTCTGCCTCCCCAGCTGTGTGATCTTGGGCAGAAAGGCAGTCTCTCTGGGCTCTGTCTTCCTCAGCTGCTAAGATGGGGAGTACAGGGCCTCCCTTGTGGACTGTTACAGGGAGTGAGAGTGAAATAAGGTGGAACTGCCTCGTGCTGCAGGAGCCCAGGGGCCTAGGGGGAGCCACATGGAGGAGGAGGAGGGGGCCCGGATGCAGAGGCAGAAAGGGTGGCTTTTGGGGATGTCCTACTACACAGAGCAGTCATGCAAAGATGCGAAGAGCATTCCAGGTAGAGGGAAGAGCAAGTGCAAATGCCCTGAGGCAGGGAAATGCACATACTGAGCAAAGGAGAGTGTGGGGTGAGACGAGGTGGAGAAGTGGGCAAGGACTTACCTGCAGGGCTGATGTGTGGATCTGGGTCACAGTGGAAAGGGGACTCACTGAGTTTCAGTCCCGTATCTGACTCACATCTTTCAAAGGCCCCTCTGGCTGTCGTGGGAGGAATGGAAGGTGGAGAGGGGGTAGTGGAGCAGGGAGGAAGCTGCGGCAGCGCCGAGGATGGACATGTTTAGAAAGTGGACCTGACAGGTCTGGCTGATGGAATAAACCTGGTGTGGGAGGGAAAAGGAAGTTTCCCTCCAAGGTGTGTGCGGGAGCGGCCGTGGGGCCGCAGAGCGTTTCTGAGAAGAAAGGCTGCAGGATGGGTGCGGGTTCCACTTTGGAGAGGCTGAGTCGGGTGCCTCCCAGTCGGCCCGGTGGGGATGTGCGTGCACAGCTGGATGCACGGGTCTGGGGCTCCGGGGAGCCTTCTGTCTGGGCATCAGCACTGATGGGGAGTCCACACGGGGACCCTTGTGATCACCGTTGCTGTCACTCTTGTCTGAGGGCCCTTCTCTCCACATGCTGGGAGGACGTGTCCCCTTCTCCCAGTGATGACCATCCTCGGCGTTGCCCCATTTCACAGGTGAGGAGATGAAGAGCTCAGCTGAGGCCCACAATCATGCACTACCACACACCGGTGGGGGGCGCTCCGGGACCGGGAGGCCCCCAACCCCGGCCTTCCTGTTTCCTCTGTGCCATCCTCCTCCCAGCCTATTTTTCAGATTTCCAGGGCCCAGTGCCGGGGAGGACGAGGGGAGGACTGAGGGGTCGGTGGGGGCAGGCAAGGCCTAATCTGCTGTGATGGATTTTCTGCAGGGCCTGGCTGGAGAGCGGGGCGTGACGGGGCCATCTGTAAGTGTGGGACTGTGTGGAGGGGCCACCCCCCGCGCGTTGGGCTCCGGTGCAGGCCCAGGGTACCAGGTGGGTGGGCATCTGCCTGAGCTCAGCCCCCCAGCTTCCCCAAGCCGGGCCTTATCCAGCCCTGCCAGGACGGGGCAGAGGGAGAGAAACGGGCAACCCGAGTGCAGTCGCAGCTGCCCAAGTGGAGAAGGGGTGACCTTGGGAGGTGGGAGTGTGAGTGAGGGCTGAAGGGGCCTTCTGTTGAGGGGCTTGGACGAGAGTCCTGAAGTCTCTTCCAGGGAGCCCAGGCCCCTGGGTTCATGTGCTGTGTGACCTGCAGAGTCCCTTGCCTTCTCTGAACCTCCCAGGAGTAGAGACACAGACAGCTGCCCTCTAACTTCCCTTCATGAGTCTCACCTTTATCTCCAGGGCCGAGGAGGTGGACACCTCCTTCATGTCTAAGTCTTATTTGGGGCGTGGGGCTGGGGAAGAGGGGCGGATCTTTGCTGAGCAACTTCCCCACTTCATATAGCAACTTCCCTCTTCATCCACAGTATATTTAAGCTTCATAGTGACCCAGCGAGATGGCTCAGGGAGGTTAGGCAGTTTGCCCAAGGTCACACAGCTAGGCAACAGTAGAGCCAAGATTTGAACCCAGGAGTATTGGCCTCCAAAGCCATGCCTCCTCCAAGCTTGTTATCAATATTGATTTATTTAATCCTCCAAATAGCTCTACGAGGCAGGCACTGTTATTATCTTCCCTTACCCTCCCCCCCCCCCCCGCCACCAAACGCTTTTGGAGGTGAGAAAACCAAGGCACAGACAGATAAGTAACATGCTTGAGGTCACACAGGAGTAAGTAGCCATGTAAGTGTTACCATGAGGCCAATACTACTGGCCCCATTTTAGAGTCAGGGAAGCAGAGACCTGAGAGGCGGGGGACTTGATCCCTGGAAAGGCCGAGATGGCAGCTCATGGGTTTCCAAGCCTGACTCCTCCCACCCTAGAAACAGAATTAAGTCCCTAAAACCAACCCTCTGCTGGGCTGTGCAGGGGTGCCCGGGGCCTTGGCCCACCGCTACTCTGCTCACCCCAAGGTCGCTGAGAGGCTGAAGAGGGTGGGAGAGGTGCCCCACCCAGCACAGATGATTGATTGTATGACTTTCTTCCCAGGGGGAGCCTGGCGGGAAGGGGGAAGAGGAGGAGAAAGCTGCTGCCGAGGTAACTGAGCCCCTGGGCCCTGCTTCCCTCCTGCCCCTTGGCTGTGTCTTAGCCGGAGAGTGGGGACCCTACGGAGCTGGACTGACACCGTCATTCCAGCACTGGCCACAGGGTGAATGGGATCCCAGCCCAGCAGGGGAGACCGATGAGTGAAGTGGTGACTGCAGCAGAGGGTGGCTACCGTGAGGTAGCACAGATGAGGCGACTGGCCCGCGGCCTGGGGGTGGGGGAGACCGTGTCGGAGGAGGCAGGAGGAGCCACAGGCCTGTGGGAAAGACCCTCTTTTAGGGAGACTTCAGGCTGTGGGGTCCCTCTCCAGGGACAGGACTCTCCCGTGACAGCACCTGGCGCATGGATGTGCTCAAGGTCATGGTGCCAGGGGACTGAAGGATACAAGGGCTGGCTGGCGGATGTGGGAGAGTGCCATGGAACCACGGCAGCCATGGTGGGCATAGGAGGCAAGCGGGAGGAAGATATAGATGTCGGGGTCACTTGCAATGGGAGACCGAGAGTGTGTGACGACTCTCCCCACCCCACTTCCTAAGAGTGCATCCCGTGGCCCAGGGACTGCGGCTAAGCTGGGTCCCTGATGAAGGGGGGCCTGGACCCCTTGCTCCTCCCCCCCATGCCAGACACTTCCCACAGCCAGCTTCTCGTGGTCTTTGATGGGAAGACCTCTCTCCTGTAACTCGGTAGCATGCTTTTTGGTTTTCTTTTGTTCTGTTTTAAGCTAAATTAATCTGAATGCAATGACAGAGCTGTCATGTTCCACCAGCAAAACGTGCCCATTTGCTGCTGACTCTCGGGTGGGGCCTTGTCTCTCCAGCATCACTTTTTTTTTTCAAAATGGCCCTGTCACCTGTCTTCTCAATAAATCAGTTCATTCACATGTCTTGACACATGAGGTCCTTGGCCCGTGTGTAAGCGGGTCCCAGAAACGCAGACACGCCATCTGCACGGACTCCTGCCGGCATTCCAGGAGCCGTGGTTCTTCTTCCGGGCGGGGTGGCCACACCTGGAGAGCTGTCAGGTGGGCGGGAAGGAAACAAACAAATTAAACTCCCCCCAGCCTGTGGGCCCATACTAGGTGCTCTGCCCACAGCAGGGTGTTTTCTGGAAAGCAGGGCATACCAGGCAGCCGTGGAGGCAGGAAGAGCCCAGGCTGGAGGCAGACAGGTCTGGGTGTGAAGCCCCAGTTGGCCATTTCCAGGCTATGTGGCCACAGGACACTGGTTACCCTCTCTGTACATCAAGTTCCTTGTCTGCAAACAAGAATTCAAAGCCCAGCCATGGCACAGGGAGGTCCAACCTCTGATGCTGTTGTATTGATGATGGAGATAGAAGAGAAGAGGTGGGAGTGGGGAGGGCTGGGACAGTACCCTGAAGATGGGTGGCCCTGGCCCTGTGGCTGGCCCTGACCCTGGCTGCTTCCTCCCCACCAGGGCGAGGGGGTGCAGCAGCTGCGGGAGGCCCTGAAGATTCTGGCAGAGAGAGTCCTCATCCTGGAGCACATGATTGGGATCCATGGTGAGTAGTGAGATCGGACCACTGAGTCTGGCATCTCCCTCTGCCCCTGCCCTCTCACTCCTGGCTGCCCTGGTGCTGGTGGCCACAGGTCTTCAGTCTCCTTGTCCTGATGGCCCCTGTGCTTGGCTGCCAGATGGTTGTCCCCAAACCTCAGTCTGGTCCCATCCCTCCCCTACTCAAGGACCCTCAGTGGCTCCCAGCTACCCATGACCAACGTCCAGGTCCTAAGTTCCTCCCCAGCATAGCCTGGTGTCCACTGACACAGAGTCACCACCCTGTCACCCCAGGTCCCCTCCCACCTCCACACCTTTGCTCAGGCCGGTCCCTTCGCCTGCTGAACCCGACCTCCCACTTCAGGGTCTGCTCAAAGATCTTTTCCTCTGTGAAGCTGCCCTCCTCCTCCCCGCCACGCTCTGCTGAGCCTTCAGTTCCCTCACAGGGTGGGGTTTCCACACCTCTTCCTGGCACCCCAGGGGGCCCTTGCAGCAGGTGGTGACTGGCACCTCTGCAGGGCCTGGAGCCTGGGCCTGGTCAGCATTTGGTGAAGAATGAGTGGATGAATGAATGCATGAGTGAATGACTGCATGAGGAGTAGAAGCCGGCCGCTGCTTTGTCTGGTCCTTGCTGGCAGGGCTGGAAGTAGGGGTGCTGTGTGGGCCCCCAAGGCCCTGAGTGAGCTCACCTCCTGCTCTCCTTCCAGACCCCCTGGCTTCCCCCGAGGGGGGCTCCGGCCAGGACGCCGCCCTGAGGGCCAACCTCAAGATGAAGCGTGGTGGCCCCCCACCCGATGGCTCCCTGGCCGCCCTGCTCGGCCCCGACCCTGGGCAGAGGAGCGCTGGCCGGGCCCATGGCAGGAAGTAAGAGGCCAGCTCTCCAGGACCAGCCCCGACTCAGCTGGAGACCCAGCCCCAAGGCCTGCGCTGCTGCTGGCCCCTGAAGACACCCCAAATGGGACTGGACGATCGTGAGGGACACTGGGTCCCGGGGCCTGGAGGCTTTAGGGACAGGTGGCAACTATGGGGGCAGGTGCCAGAGGGGCCCAGCACCCTTAGCAGAGCCCTGCCCTGGTCCCTGCCCTCCCCACCCCTACTCCCTGCTGGAGACAGGGCCTGGCGGGCTGGGCGGGCGTGAGCAAAGTCATAATACTCATCATTTACTGAGTCCCTGCATCAGCTGGGCCTGTCCGAGGACCTGCCCTACATTGTCTCATTTAACCCTTAGGAGGTAGGCTTGTTACTCCCAGTTTACATGGGGGACAGAGGCTTGGAGAGGATAAATAACCTGCCCAAGGCCACTGGACCATGGCGGGCTGGGGCAGGATTTGAACCCAGGCCAACCAGTGTTCTCCTTCTCCCTCTTCACGGGGAAACTCAGACAAGGTTGGCGTTGGGCCAGGTGACTCCTGAGGCTCCAGCCGGGAAGGAGGGCAGGGCCCTGCCCAGTACGAGACCCCGGGGGCCCTGGGCCTCCTTCCTCGACTCCCCTCCCTGGGC
Organism: Camelus dromedarius; assembly: GCF_036321535.1. NCBI lineage: Eukaryota > Metazoa > Chordata > Mammalia > Artiodactyla > Camelidae > Camelus > Camelus dromedarius. Next base: position 28,508,945 of record NC_087459.1, on the reverse strand, counting down.
CGGGGTTCTGCTCTGCAGGCTGGGGGCGGCCCAGCCCATACCTGCTCTCAGAGACCAGGGAGACCTTGAATGAATCCACGATAGTCACGTGGACTTGGAGACAATGAGAGAGGAGCACTGGGGGGCGTGGCCCACCGCTGCATCCCAATCACTCTGACCCCACCCACCCCACCAGGGCCCACCGGCCCTGAGCTGGGAGAAGCAGGTATTTAATGGGACTTTCAGCCCCGCCCTCTCCTGGCTCTGGGAATCTGCAGGGTTGGCCACTTCTGCGTTACATGGCAAGTCCTTGGTCCCCTTGACCCAGTAGAGGGGGGAGAGCTGCCTGAGTCCCAGGTCCCGCTCAGGAGAGACGCTTTCGGGCCTCAGGTCCCCTGTGACCCAGACTGGCCCTGGTGCTCCTCTCTCGCTGGGTCAGGACCAGGGCTCAGCGACGGCAGCAAATCAGCCACAGGTGCTGGCACCACTCCGGTGCGTCTCCCCGCATGGCAGGGAAGACTCGTCCCCACCGCCCTTGGTGCTGCTGGGGGGCTGTGGCCTGGTCCCTCCGGGCCCTGGTAACCTCTCCCTGCCCGCGAGGCCTTGACTGCCCCTCATGAGGCAGGGCTGGCTGTGTAGGGGGCCAAGATGTAGCTTCCTGCAGGCCTATCTTCACAGAGGGGTGGCCAGAGGCGGCGGGAAGTCTGTAGCCCTCTGACAATAAAGGTGCTCTCCCCACTGTGGTCTGGTGTCAGGTGGCAGCGGCCGAGGGGGAGGCTGGCTGAGCCCTGCTGGCTGTGTGGCAGGGAGGGTGGGGAGTGGTCCAGAGGGCTAGGGCGTGGCTCTCCCTGGGCCATCGTGGTTCAGTGCAGAACTCTGCAAGGTCACAACCTGAAATCAACCTGGCCTTCCAGGTCCTTACAAAGGATATTTGTCAAAGTAGGAGCATAGAGCATCTTTTATTTAACAGTCGATTAGCTCAACGTTTATCTTTTAAACATTTAGATGTATGTGATGCCTCCCTTTGTACTCTGGCCCTGAATCCTGCACTGGCTGGGGCAGGCCTGGCTGGGGGGCTAGCAGAGTCTGGAGTGAGCCCCCCAGGATTGGATGTCCAGGTGCTCCCAGGGCCACCTCAGAGCCACTGGGAGCAAAAGGGGTACAAGAGGGAACCAACTTCCGATGGGAGCTCGGTGGACAGGCCCAGCCTGCGGTGTGTCAGACAGACCAGGTGTTGTGGCCCCGGAGGAGGTCCTGGGTCAGGGAAGCTGCGCTCTCGGATGCTGCCCAGCACCGCCTCCCAGCGAGCAGTTCTGGAAGAAAGAGTGGCGTTTGCATCAACCCAGAGACCGAAGGACACTGCCAGGAGGGACAGATGTGAGCAAAGTTTGGAGGCAGATGACACACTTCCCACAGGAGACCGAAGCAGCTGCCTGGCACCAGATCTTGAAGGACCCTAAATGCTGGACGGGGAGAAGCTGACCTGGAGGGGACGGGCGGCCGTGGCCAGTTTCCACCGTCAGTCTGGCCTCTCCCCTCCATCCGGGTGGTAGAGCAATCTTTCTGAGATGCCAGCCTGGCAGTATCCTCCCTTACTCACAAATCTGCTGTGATTGCTCTGTTCCCGACCCCCAGCCTGGCCTCTGCGATCAGGCGCTGTCCTCCGGGCCCCTGTCCGCCTGGCTGCCGGCTGCACAGAGGCACCACCTGGCCTTGTCTCTGTCCAGACTCAGAATTGGGCTAGAAGCCCTGATCAGCCCAGGCTGGGGTTCCCCCAACTGGACCCCACATATCCTGCTGCACTGCCTTGGGATTGGAACTCCAGAGAGCATGGTGTGACCTGTTTCCTGGGACAAGTAGGGAATCAGGCTGAGGATGGAAATTAATCAGACACTCGCCTGACCCCCAGGGGTTCAGGGGTTACATCTGAGCATCTCCTTCCCCAGAATGCACTGGGTGAGGTTGATCCACTCCAGGCTGGGTGGGAAGGGGACTTGGGAACACATTCTTCTCGTTCTGAACTTGGGGTGTCCCAAGGACACACGGGCTGGTCTCCTGCTGCATGGGCAGGAACTGCCTGACTGCCTCTGGGCCCCAGCCAGAGGTGGGCCAGGGGCCACTGGGCCCCACAGCCCAAGCCCTCACCTCCCTGGATCAAAAAGACACCCTCGCAGCTCTGTGCTGCCCTGCTGCACACGTCATGAGGCTGTGATCTTGCTGTGGGCAGGGCCACATGTGTGTCCCCAGTGCCCAGCTCTGATCACCACAGTGGGTCACAGGACATGCACGAAGGAGAGTGAGTCCTTTCCAGACCCTGAGTCGGTGACCGAGGTGGTGGACAGTGGGCCAGGCAGGCATGCGAGACAGGCCTTGGTCAGAACAGAAGCCCCCTCCCCATTCCGACTACCCCACACCTGCAATCCCAACCACCGCCGAGCTTTCTGGAAAACCTCTCTTCCAGACTTGTTTTATGGATTATAAAAAAAGAATTTCACGAGATTTTCAATTACTTGAATTCCAGGGAGATTTATTTCCGATGTTATTAATAAATTCTAATGCCACCTATAACATTCAATTGTCAGTTAATTAACTGGCAATTGGTGCATTGTAAAAGGCAGATTAAATACTTTTTCAGGCAGGGGCTGGTGAATGAGCCAGTGTGCCCCAAAGGAGGCAGCCCGGCTCACGCGTCCCAGTCCCCTCCCACCCCCACATAGATGGGCCGTGACAACCGGCCTCAGTGTCCTCGCCTTAAAAGGGGATCACAGAACCTGCCTGCAGAGCCCTGGGGTTGAAGCTGGTTTTTTTATTCACATAAACAACATTTGAAGGGGATTCAAATGATCATTGGAGTCAAGATTCTGGCTCTTGGCTACCAGGAGCTGAGTGGCTGGAGTGTGAAGTCAAGGTGTCGGCAAGGTCGGGCTCCCTCGGAGGGCTCCAGGAGAGAATCTGTTCCTTGCCCTTTCCGGCTTCTAGTGGGAAGCTCTGACCTCAGGTGGCAGGGCTGGCACCCGAAGCATGTTCCTGCCACGTGTGAGGAGAGGGAGACGTGCTGGCTCTTCGCTGGCCTGGCCTTCAGACTGTCCTTTGTCAACAGTCGAGGAGGGCATGAGAGGAAAGACACCTGGACCAGGGCTCTAGCAGGCCTTTAGGGAGAAGGGGAGGGGGGGAGGGTGGGTGAGGCTGGAGACCCAGGGCCACCAGCACGGCCTGCAGCCGTGCCAGGTGGAAGGCACCACAGGCCGGGCCCCTTGTGCTGACTGGGATGCGGGCTGCTTTGGTTGTTAAGCGAGATGAACCCATTCCGAGTGTCTCCAAGAGTAATGGGCTTATTGCAAGGCTTCAGGGATCTCAGGGGACCCCAAGGACAGGACACTCACCAAGGGTACAGTGTGGGATCTGAGTCAGTCCGGGGACCTCTGCAGCGGGAGGAGGTTGCTGATTCCCGCGGCCCTGCTGTGTGCCCATGCCTCCTCTCCCTGCGATCCGTTGTCCTGTCTCTGGCCTCATGGCTTCTGCCTGATCGTGGCTTCTGCATCTTCCCACCATGGCTTATCGTGATCTCATGCTCACTCTCCTCTTACAGTAGGTGGCTTTGCGGTCACCCAGAATTCAGAGTGGTTATAAGCATCTTCAGTGTCTCCCTGCCAGCGCTCAGACTCTGGGACCTCCCCAGAGGAATCCTCCTTCTCGCCAGATGAGCTCAGGCCCGCGTCTCGTCCCCTCCAGGCTGGACACAGATATCTGATAAGGAAAGAGGACTCTGAAGACCTAAGGCCAGAGGCCCCGGAGAGCAGGAAGTGTGGGCTTTGCTGCCTGTTGGTGGAAGCTGCCATCCTGGGAGGGGAAGGGATGCTCAGGGCCCCACGCTGGTCTCCTCTGGGCCAACAGCACCATCTCTGCCTTGTTTCTACATCAGAGCTGTATTCTTGAATATGACCATCCCAGCCACATCCGCCAGCTATTCAAGGACCTTGATGACATCCCTGTGGGTTCTCAGGATGTCACAGGAGCAAATAACTGTCTACTTTCTCATCCCATTGCCCACCCCCCACCCCCTCGTGCTCCCACCACCCTGCAGGCCCCAGTTTATAACAGATTAAGCATAAGAGGACCTTAGCTTTCATTTTCCTTCTGCATCATGGCTATAAAAGGAGAATTTTTAGAAAAGACAAAACCAAAAGGTGCATCTTAATTAGGGAAGATGTGCAGCGAGGCCAGGCTGAGCCCTGCTGGTCACCAGCCCTCCACTTGGTGAGAGCAAATGCTTTTAATGCAGCCCTGTTGCCATGGTGATCACCTCATCTCAGCTTACTGAGGTGGCACTGCAAATCTGTGGGGAAAGAACAGATTATTCAATAAATGGTGCCGGGACATTTGCTTAACTATTTGGAAAGAAATAAAATTAGCTCTTTCCTTCACACCATACTTCAGTATAAATTCCAGAGGATTTAAAGAATTAGATGTAAAGATGGAATTTAGAAAAAACTAGAAAAAAAAAAACTACAGACAAATATTTGATCTTGGGGTGGCTAAAGACTTCTAAATGTAAAAGCTGTGGAAAACATAACAAAGAATAAGATAGAGATAGAATGTAATATATAAAAATTTAAATCTCTTTATGTTTTAAAGAATCACTTAATTAAATTTATTGGGGAACTGCAAATAAGGAAAAAAATAGTTGCAACAAATATGACAAAGGGTTAACACCTGTAATATATAAAAAGCAATTACAAATCAATAAAAATGAACATTCCAATACAAAAATGGTTTTAAAAGAAATGTACAAAAGAAGAAATAAAAATAGGCAATTTTTAAAATTTTTTAATATTCACCTTCATTGGTAATCAAAGAAATGCCCAGTAAAACACCAATGAAATTTTCCCCTATCAGATTATCAAAGATTGTTTAAAATGATAATACCTAATCTTGTTGAATGGAGTGAAATTGAGCATTCTTACCTGTGAGAGTACAAATTGGTATAAAATAACTGGAAAAAATTTGGTCTTATGCCACAAGAACTTTTAAAATGTTCATTCCATTAACATGATACTCTAATTCTTAAGACATCCTAGGGGAGTGGTCAAGATTGAAGCTAAAATGTAAATACAATAATATTTGTTCTAAGTAGTTAGCAGAAAATTATAATTTACCCAAACACTAGGGTATGGCTAAATAAATTATGGTACATAAATATGATGACATATTGTGCAGCCTTTAAAATAATACTTTGAATAATAATTAATAGCATGAGAAGATGTCTGTAATACAGTGTGAAGTGGAAAATAGTGGACCCATTGGGGTTCTTAGCAGTTGACAATCGAAACCCACTCTGGCTGGCTGGGCAAAGAAAAGGAATTCATTGGGAGAACATTGGAGAGCTTCGAAAAGCAGAAACAGCGGAGATCAGGACTGAGAAAGTAGTCAGGCAGCAAGATGGCCACAAACACAGCTAAAACCAGGAAAAAGCTACAGAGCAGCTCTGCCGGAAGACTGCTCCCTGCGGTCTTGGTCTCATTGTATCATCAGGGTAATCCCACTGCTGACTCAGCACACTTATTAAAAATCAACTGACCATGAATGTAAATGTTTGTATCTGGACTCTCAATTCTATTTCATTGATTTGTACGTCTGTTCTTACAGTCTCAAGTAAGTCTTAGTAGTAAGTTTTGAAATTGGCAGGTGTGAGCCCTTCAACTTTGTTCTTCTTTTCCAAGACTGTCGTGACTGTTCTGGGTTCTTTGAATTTCCACATGAAATTTAGGATCGGCCTGTCAGTTTCTGCAAAAATTAAACAATTGCAGCTGAACCTAGACAGACATGTACAGGGCCCTCCAGCCAACATCAGAATATATATTCTTCTCAAATGCACGTGAAACATTCTGCAGTATGAACCATATGATGGTCCATAAAACAAGACACTAAACTTAAAAGAATTGAAGTCATACAGCGTGTGTCCTCTGGTCTCAACAGAATGAAATTAGAAATCAACAGCAGAAGGATATTTGCAAAAATATGGAAACTAAATACACTCCTAAATAACTAACAGGTCAAAGAAGAAGTCACAAGGAAATTAGAAAATACTCTGAGATGAATAAAGATGAAAATATGATATACCCAAACTTCTGAGTGCTGTTTTAAATCTTTAGACCTGGTTTTCTTTAGTTCTTCCTACACACTTATAAGAATGTATTTAAAGTCTTTGTCTAGTGAGTCCAGTGTTCAAACTTTCTCAGGGACAGTTTCCTGTGAATGGGCCATACTTTCTTGTTTCTCTGCATGTCTTACAAAAATTTTTTTTTTGAAAACCAGACATTTAAAATAATAAAATGTGGCAAATCTGGAAATCAGATCTCCACCCCGCCCCCACCCCCACTCCCCAAGGCTTTGTTGTTACTGCTACTTGTTGTTATTGTTTCTTTAGTGACTTTCCTGGACTAATTCTGCAAAATTTGTGTTCTTTGTTGTATTTGGCCACTAAGGTTTCTACTCTGTTAGCTTAGTGGTCAGTTACTGACTGGAGATAAATTTACTTAAATCCTTTAAATCAATAATTCTCCCAACTTTCGTTGAGGGGTTCTGTGTGAGTGGTGGGCCATACCTTCAAAGTTCTAGCCAGCAGTTTACAACTCTGCCTTAGCCTTCACTTCCTGTTTGTGCAGAGCCTCAAGGTCAGCCAGAGGTGAGAGATTAGCTCCATCCTGGGTCTTTCCTGGGCAAGTGCACATCTGCACACATGTATGCAGCCATCTAGCATCCCAAGAATATGTTGGAGCTTTTCAGAGCCCCCTATGGACATCTTATTCCCCAGTTTTTTTTCCTTTAAGATGTTATTTAGCCTCTCTTTAGCCCTAACTGGTATCATCACTTCAGGCAGTTTACAAAATTAAACAATTGCAGCTGATTGTTTATGACAAATGCCGTGGAGCTTGGGCACACTGAGCAAAGACTGAGGTCAAATAAAGGTAAACTCTGAGAATGCAGCTTTTCAGGGAGATGCCAGACAGGTCAGATAGCGACAGTTCTCTGGGGACAGGGCTTTTGAGGACGCTCCATATCTGTTTTTGCCCTTCTAGTCGTTGCCGGGCTACTGGTTCTCACAGCCACCCGCGTTGTGAGGTTATTGCTTTTCAGACCTACAGTGGAGCTGTGGAGAGGGAAATGGGAATGAGGCAAGGTAAAACTTCACAAAAAAAAAAACAAAAAAACAAAAAAAAACACTCCTCAAGGGTTTAAAGCCTTTGGTTAATTTCCAGAGTCATCAAAAAGTTGATTTTTGACCATTTTTGCCAGATTTTCATTGCTTTTATGGAGAAGCATATTTTTGGAAGTCCTTACTCTGTTGTTCCGGAAGTGCTTCCTCCCACCTGTTTGTGTACAGAAAATTTTACTGGAGCACAGCCACGCTCATTCATTTGTATATTATCTACAGCTGCTTTCACAGTACAATTGAAGAGCTGAGTCGTTGCACCAGAAACCATGTGGCCAGCGAAGATTAAAATACGTACACTCTGGCCCTTAAAGAAAAAGTTTGCCAACCTCTATAGTAAGGCAAGAAAATGATATAAAGTTTAGAAGAAGCAAATCACTGCTATTCACAGATGAAGAGATACTTCATCGAATTTTTTTCATTGTGAATAACTTCTTAGCATTAATAAGTGAGTTTAGCAAGGTCATTGAATGTATTACACAAAATCCAATTGTAAGACTTCCACATCCAGCTAAGATACTGTAAGCGCAGTCCGCCCTACCTCTCCAGCTGATAACAGTTTAGCAGTTTGGACAAAATACATAAAGCAACTATCTGAGGACTCTGGAAAGTAAATCATACACAGTAGACTGGGGAGGAAAATCCAAACGCAAAGAATGGTGGAAATAGCTACGAGTTTTCCGGTTTGTCCGTTTGTTTTTCTCCACATCTCCTGGGTTAAACTCTAGCGCAACCCAAATCCCAGAACCACGAAGTGAATGAAAACAGAATAAGCTCAGAGAAAAACCCTGCCTTTCTGGCAGGAGAACCAGGAATAGGGCATCTCAAGGGACTGAGTGTGTGTGTTGGGGGGGTGGGGATCCCAGTTTTTTCTTCCGCTCTTAACTATCTCTGTCCGGAGACAAATCCCAGTTATGAACCTGTTTTCCTGGGGTGGCAGCCGTCCCATATGCACCTAAAACTCTGAGAAAATATTTCTTTCTGATCAGAGAACCTGGGTACTTTACGTGCAGTATCTTGTATACCTCCTAGTTTGTTGTCTGGGGTAGCCATCGTTTAACTTCCATTTTCTTGGTGAGGAAACTGAGGCTCAGAGAGGTTAAAAAGCTTGCCCAGGGTCACCCAGCAGCAAAGTGACAGAGCTGGTATTGTCGCCCTCCCTCAGGCCCTGTGAGAATGAGCACCTCCCTGCACACTGGCTCAGAGTATCCACTGGCCCGTGTCTGCTTCTCAAACCTGTGCACCCACCAGTGAGTCCAGCCCCCAGCCTGCCTGGACGACTCTGAGAGGCCTTGAACTCCACTCTGGATCAGCCCTTCTCAATGCAGATAAACTGCTGTTGATATTCTTTGGACATAATTTTCAGCGAGACAGGATCATTTGGAAAGCCATAAATACTCATTCAGATGCACATGATGGATAATAAACTCGGCTCCAACGAGTCACTTGAGCCCCCATAAATCCTGGCCGCATTTTCTTCCCCGGTGCTTGTAAATCAGGCCCTACCTCTGCCTTCTCCCCTGTCACCCTGGAGGCCCCTACCGGCAGCCGCTATGCTGCAGGTGGAGCGTCTGGCTGCCCTCATGCCCTGCACACATCCTGCTGCTATCCGGAGGGACCCAGGCGTCTGGCCCATTTGGGGCCGCCTCTGTGCTGTCCTGAACAGCAGCCGCCCGCACATCATGGTTTACACAAGCCCAATGGGGTTTTAACAACATGTAAGTTTTGAAAAGCGGGCTGGAGCTGCTCCTCGCCTCTCCTCTCTCCTGGGCTGGTGCTTCTGTGGGTTGTTTTCAACAAGCCGACAACACAAGGAGCAGGGAAAACTTCACAGGGTCTGGGGTCGGACGCCGATGTTGTTCTAGAGATTTCAGCCAAGCCCCTGTTCTGGGCTTCCATATGTTCGTCTGCAGGGTGGAGGCAATAGTTCCTATTTCCCGGGATTGTAGTACTTAGGGGAGCACTGGGAAAGGGGATTCAGGGTGGAGGTAGGGGTGGGAGCCAGGGGGACCCTCTGCTGGGCTCTAAAGTCCTGCCTGTGACCAGCTCTGGGCTGAGGCAGAAACTCAGCTCCTCTGGAATCCAGGTAGGGTCCATTGGTCAGCACTGGACCAGACGGGCCATTTCTCCTTTCTCCTTCCTCCCAGCCCAAGGGTGAAATCTGCTGTTTGTTCCTGGTGGAATTCTCTTTTCCATCTCCCATCCTCAAAACCACCCCATAAAACACCAAAAATAAACACTGCGCCTGGCTTTCATTTGGGGGAGGGTTTGCCTGCCCCCTTTTATTACTTTCTACCATGACACATCAGTCTTTCATCTTTGCGTGCCTGGGTCAGTGACCCTGAGAGGCCGGCCAAAGGCAGTGTGTCTGGGCCTCTTTGCTCAAGCGAGGACTCAATTCTTAGAATGCTGGGGTAAGCACGGGGGCTGCTGGGGCGAGGCAGCCAACACTGAACAGATGAGAGACACTGGGCCTGGGTTTTGAAGGATGAGTAGAAGTTTATCAGGCGGGAAAAGTCAGGGGAAGACTATTCCCAGCAGAGGGAACTGTATGTGAGAAGGGAAAGAGAGAGGAACCAGATGGAATGTTCTGGGAGTAAGTGGACATTCAGTGAGGCTGGCTATGAGGGTTCCTGAGGGAGGAGCGGGTGCCGGAGAGGACAGGAGGGCTGGGTTGTGCAGACCTTGAATGCCCAGCCAAGGGGGTGGGCCTGGACTTCACCCTGAGGGCCACGAAGAGCAGAGGAGGAGTGTGAGTGAGGTGGGGTCACCCCAGGACCCCTGCCCACCATGGCCAGCCTTTAGGACACGGCCACTTCTTGTGTCGATGGAAGGTGGGGGTGGCAGGGTGACCCTTCTCTTCCTCAAACTCAACTTCCCTGGCAAAGGAAGTCTTGAGAGAATCTCAAAGGAGACTTCACATAAAATGACTCTCTTAAAAAGTCAACATTTCCGTGATTTTGTAGAAATTAATCAGGACCACATGCGTTCTATTTTTCATAAATTGCAAGGGATCAAAAGGGAAGGAAAAATCTCTTAGGGTGAAAAACAACATGAGATCTGCCACCCGCTGAAACACTCCACACCATTGCAGGCAGCCCGGGGCCTGCTTTCCATCCAGCGCCTGGACATGGGTCCTGGGCTGGGCGTGGGGCGAGGAAGGCGCTCAGACACAGCCCAGACCCCGAGATGCTCCCAGGAGGGAAAGAGTGCCAGACAGTGAGGGCTGAGGGAAACTTCTGTATGTCTCTGGGAGAGAAAGCCTGGCACTGGGGGAACCCAGAGGAAGCCTCGAGCCCAGCTGACAGAGGGAACAGGAGAAGGGACAGTTCGAAGAGAGAGCGGATGAGAAAGCTGGAGACCAATTAGGACGGGCTTGAATACACTGCTAAAGGATCTGGATTGTCCCCTGCACTTCTGCCCACAGCTATCTGAGGCCCGGTGTGTGATGGAAGGAGCCCTGGACTTGGGGACAGAAACTCTATTCAGCCTCCCTCTTGCAGTGGGATCCACCTCAGACCTGGAACCTCAGTGTCCTCTTCTGTCAAATGGGTGTGATAACAAGGTCTCCTTCCTCCAGGGGAGGTGTGAGGAGCTGTGGACAGGCAGCCGCTCACTTGGGCGTCTGTCACCCTGGCTTCCCCCTGGCTGACCTCCCCTGTCCTCTGTGGGGGCCACGGTCAGGGGCAGGAGAGGGGAAGAGGCAGTGTATCAGGCCTCCAGCCCCTGATACCCTGCTGTCCAGAGGCTCGGTGGGTCCACAGCAAAGAAGATCGGCTGAAGCCTTGGGGTCCCTATGCTCTCGTGTCCATCCAGGGGGCCTGCCTGAGACACCGAGCCCTGCAGGACCCTCGTTCTTCAGCTGCCAGATCAGGGGCTCCCCCCCCTCCCCCCCGGGGCCCCCCACCCCGAGCTGAGCAGCACCAGCCCGCCCCCGCGGTGGGCCCCGTGCCAGGCCTGCGGGCGGGCGCTGAGATAATCCGGCTAGACGAGCTGCCACCTTGGCACGTCCCGAGGCGCCCGGGGCTGCAGGGAGCTTCAAAAGGAAAATTAATGTCTCTTACCAGCAATTAGAGGAAATTATTTGGATAGAAATCTTGTTTTATTATCTCCTCTTCCTTGTTTTTCAATCCCCAGCCTTTGATTCCTTTCTTCTGCGGGGATTCTCAGAAAGACACGGAGAGCCCGGGCCGCGCACCGGGGCCTAATGAGTGCGTGGCGCACCTGGCGTCGCGGCCTCGCCCGTGGAGGCTGCTTCGGAGGCACTGTGCCTCCCAGCCCCAGCCCTGGGGTCTCCCAGAGCGCCTGGCAGCCCCTTGGCGGCCAGGGCCGTGCTCCCAGGTGGGCAGTCGTGGGTGGGCCTCTGGCGGCCTAGCTTTCCTGCTGCCCAAGGCGGGTGGCTCTGGGGCCCAGGCCTGGCCAAGGTCACGGCCATCCGGGGGTGGCATGGTGCAGAGGGGGAACCTGGGGGGCGGGGAGGGGCCGAGATGTGGCCTGGGTGAAGGCCAGCACCTTTCCTCACACTCCCACCCTTCAGCATCTCCTCACTGCCTCAGACAAGGTCCCAACTCCGCAGCCTGGAGTGCAAAGCCCTGCAGACTCACCCCTGCCTGCACCCCTGGCCTCGCCCTGCCCCTGCACCGCTCATCCCCCTCTTCAGCTGCCCAGGATGCCTGGCTTGTCCCAGAGAGCAGCCGAGCTGCCCTGGTCTGGGGTCCCACACACCTGAGCCTGGAATCAACAGCCTTTCTCTGCCTGGCCAGCTCCGGCACCTCCTTCCACGTCCAGCCCAGCCTCACCTCGAAATGCTGACCCGGCGCCCGCCTCCTAGCATTTCTGGTGCCCCCAGGGCTCGGCCCAGGACTCTGCCCCATCCCTTCAAACTGTTTATGGGCCGCTGCCCTAGGAGCTCCTCGAAACCAGGGAACATGTAGGTCTCCCTCAGCCCAGGTCCCCAGATGGGCTTCAGCCAGCTTCTGCTTGAATGAAAGACACCCAGTGACAATGACGGCCTGAATAAATGAATGAATGAGGGAACGAATGGAGCTTATGAGAAAAGGCACTAGAACAAAGTGTCAAGAGACTAATCTTGACACGTGCCTCCATCACTTCCTCCCTGCGGGACATGGAGAAAGTCGCTTTACCAGTTTTTTATTCAGTATTTAATTCTGTAGATGGGATTAATAGTTCTAGTCCTGTCTTTAGAACAGAGTTGTGAGGATGAAACAAAATAAAGGAGTTGAAGATGCTCAGCAGATGCATTAAAGGGCCATGTACTATCCCTCCCTCCCTTCCTTCATCCACCCATCCATCCATCCACTCACCCACCCATTCACCCATCCAATTATCCATCCATCCATCCATTTATTCCTCTATTTATCTATCCATCTCTCTATCCATCTATCCATCTACTCTCCCATCCATTTATCCATCCAATTATTCATCCATCCATCCATTTACCCATCCATCCATCCTCTCATCCATTTATTTAACAATCACTATGTGCAGGCCTGTGTTGGGATCTGGGGGACTGAGGGGTTAGAAGCAGGGCCTGCCTCCAGGACCCCCCTCCCATCAGCAGAGAAGCACAGGCAGGAGCTGAGAGAGCAAGGCGAGGCACACAGTCCTAAAGGTGCAGCCCCAGAGCACTGCTGCTTTTTACTACCATGAAAGCACCTACTCTGGTCCATCTCAGCTTGCATTGGGAATCTTAGGAGACCAGGAACATTTCCGCCCTGAATCCAGTTCTATGATGCTCCCTGGACGGCGTGGACATGGAGTGGAGGTGAGGAGACAGGGAAACCCAGGCACAGAGAGGTTAAGACATTTGACTATGTGACTAGGAAGTTGCTGTCCTGGGACATGGACCCTGAACCACATTCTTAAACATTGCCTTGAGCTGACTGGTGAACAGCCTGCACTTATAGGACCTCAAGCCAAGTGCTTGGAAAGCCTCAGATCAGTGGTTGTCCAGCATCTGCTTACACACTTCCCCTGACAAGCATCTCACTACCTCTCCAGGTAGCAAGGCTCCTCCATGAATAGCACTAAGACACTCTTTCTTGGATGGAAGTCCGTGTTGGACTGACTTCTGCCCTCTGGACTCTGTATATTCCTGCTGTCCAAGAATTCCCCACAGAAGCTTAAAGATAAGGGTCATGTCCCTCAGCCATCTCTTCCCAGCCCATGTCCCCCTCTAGGCTCCCACCAGCCCCTCTCACCTCCTAGCCATCAGTCTGGCACAGAAAGCTAAGTGCATATTAAGGTCACAGGGAGGGGAGGCAGCCCAGGGGATCAGAGGAAGTTCAGTACCTTGTGGCACTGATTTGGGGTCTTCACCTCACCTCGGCCTTGCTCTGTTCCTCCTGAACAGTAACTTTCATCAGCCCCCAAATCCTTATTTAATCATTCCATCTTACTGCAGTGTCTTCATTGCTATAAAATGCCTTGATTCTATTTTGGATCCAGGGCAGAGATAAATAAATAAAGCAACCAGCCAACCTTCCTGAGTTTCAGGTGATGACTGCATCAGGGTCCTTTCTCCTTAAGGTCGCCAGCCCACCTCTCCCATTATACAAACCCCCACTGGATGTCCGTACTCTCCCACTCTGTTCTACCCTGCTCTTGGAATGGGAGGAGCAGGGCAAAAACTCACCCAGTGGTGCTGGACCCGTCGATGCCAGCTCCCAGAGCAGACTGCTAATTTCTCAGTAAGTTGCAGGCCAGCTGATGTCATGATGATGCCTCAAAATCAGCCACAGTGAGAGTATTGACACCATGGGAATTGGCAGATGCTACAAATTGGGGCTTTCCCCGCTTTCTAGCCTACAACTGCATCTGTCCCTCATCATTCCTCTTCCCAGGGACTTCTAGCCAGCAGGTGGGGTGGGCTCTGGTTCTCCCTGACCCCAGAGACCTCCAATCCTCCCAAGAGGCAGACAGGAGTCCTCAGGAAGCTTTCCCAGTGCCAGCCCCTCCTCTGAGTACACGCCGTCCTCCTCTGTATTCTTCTAGGAGCTGCAGGGGCTCAAGGACTCATTCATTTATTCATTCAACATAAGTTGAGCTCTACTTTCTGTGGGGCTTTGGGCTGGGGACCTAGTAAAGGGACAGAGCTTTGTCCTCCACCAGCTCAGGGTGTGGAGGGGCTGCTCTGTGCTATGTGCAATACATACATTATCTCACTCCTCACAACACGTGGGCCCATTTTATAGATGAGAAGACTGCAGCTTGGAATGCCAAGTGAGTAGTTCACATCTGTCCAGCTCCACACACTCCTGAATGATGGTGGTGGTGACTTTTTTCTTGTTTAACCTTCACCATCGCTCTGAGAGGAAACCTTTGCCTGTTCTGTTTGTCTGAGCCACCATGCAAGTTAGACTCTCTCCGCTGAGTCCAGCAAATGATGTCCAGCGAGCCCCTCCTGGCACAGGATCTTGAGTTGGGAGCCCCAGTTCCTGCCACAACAGCCCTTGTGATGCCAGGGGTGATCTTGGACAAGTCACTTCTCATCACATAAACCATTCTGTTCCCCCCTCCAGCTCTAATCTCCCTCTGAGCCCCAGACCCCCACACCCCCTACCACCTGGGTGCCCTCATGGGGTGTCCCACAGACACTGCAAGTTAGCACCTTCCAGATGGAATTCTCGAAGCCTCTGTTTTCTCATCAGTGAAACTGGAAAAACAACAGTTTTCCCTTCACATATTATGCTATTAAGAGATACAACATCATACTGTCAATGAGCCCATCGTAGGCTCACAGTAAGCGCTCACCACCAGCTGGCCGGGCGCACATGCCCCCGACCGGCTGGCGGCGGTGCTTGTGTGCAGTCCGTGAGCATTCGAGCCTCCGGCAACCACATGAGATCCACACCCGTTCATCCATCCACCTGTTGACCTTGACAGGTGATATGGTGGATTAAGATGGCTGCAGATTATCACTCCCTTCAAAAGATGTTTCCTCTCCCCTTGAGTCAAAGCTGGCCTTGTGATGGCTTAACCCATAGAATGCCACGGCAGGGACACTGTGCCAGTTCTGGTCCCAGCCTTTAAGAGGACTGGCCACTACGGCTTTCTCTCTCTCACAACACCCTTTCTCTGAATCTAGCTGTCGTGCTCCAAAGCAGGTAGAGAAGCCACATTCAGGCAGTCTGGTTGAGAGCCCCAGCTAAAGTCCCAGCCAACATCCAACATCAGCTGCCCGTCACATGATGAGCCACTGGGATGTTCCAGCCCAGTCGAGTCCCCAGGTGGCTGCAGCCCAAACGAACATCACTTGGAGCAGAATCACCTCCAGACTGAGCACTGCCAACTCACAGGATCACGAGGCTTAGCAAGATTGTCTGTTTCAAGTGACCAAGTTTTAGAGCATTCTGTGGCAGCAACAGGTAACTAACACACACATCACAAGATGTATATGCCTCTCTAACTTTTTGTCTATTTTTTTTTAAGATGAACCGTCCTATAGTATAGAACAGGAGTCAGAAAACTACAGAGAGCAGTTAGCCGCCTATTTTTATACAGCCTGCAAGGAAAGACTGGGTTTTCACGTTCTTAAACACCTGGAAAATCAAAAGAAGAATATAATTTGGTGGCTGGTGCATGAAAATGATATGAAATTCAAATTTCAGTCCATAAATAAAGTGTGATTGAAACCCAGGCATTCCTCCCTCACCTACATATCACCCACGGCAGTTTTTGCATGACCAGGACGAAATTGTGAGGTTGTGGCAGAGACCAGATAGCTGCAGAGTCTAAAAGATTTACTGTCTAGCCTTTTGCAGGAAGTTCACCAACTCCTACTGTAGAACATTCAAGATGCATCACTGCCTAAAAAGATTTGTATGTGTGCTTAGAATCATTTATTTTCTCGGTCCACTAAGTAAAAAAAAAACAAAATTGTGGCCTTTTGGGCTTACTTACTTGTTTGTTTATTTCAAACTCTGAAAGTTTTAAGAAGTCTAGACAGTGGCCCAAAAGCCTGCAAAATTTAACAAATTATGGGAGGAGTATGGAGAAGCATTCGAGCAAAGATCAGAGTGAAACTTTCTGATGATGGGGTAGGACGGAGGATTTTGAAGTAAGAAGATAAGGACTGGGCAGGGGGCCCAGCTGGACAGGGACACCCCTTAAGGCCTTGTGGCACCCCTGCAGCCTGCATGGCCTCATGCCTCTCTCTGCCCAGGGAGCGGGGGGGGGGGGGCGGGGGGAGGCGGCAGGGGGTAGGTCACAACAGCTGTCCCCTTCCTTGTCCCCTGCCTGCCTCCCTGCCTTCCACCAGTGCCCCTGCAGGCCTTTGAATCAGCCAGCTCCTCCTCCATGAAGCCTTCCCCCACCCACAGGCCAGCATTCACCCACTTCTCTGCGTGTGTCTAAGATCCCACTAAGCTCCCACCTGCCACGTCTTATTGTTGAGAACCACCTCCTTGTCCTTCTGCTTCTTGGGCTGGAAGCACCTCAAGGGCAAGTGGCTGGACCCCAGGGGAGGCATCAGAGCCCAGCTGCGGAATGAAGGAGCCCCACAACCCTCACTGAGCATTTGAGATCAGAAGCCCCAAGGATGCTGAGTGGGCCAAACAGCGCAGATTTCTGTGCTGCAGTACCCACTCCCCATGCCAGGGGTGCGGAGGGATAAGCACCCCCACCCCAACTGGTGGGCACGTTCAAGGCCAAGCCTGAGCTGCCCCACCCTCGCCTGGCCACTGGTGGGGCCTCTGGCCGGGCAGGAGCGGCCGACAGAGCCACCTCCCGTTCACAGGCTGGGAGCTGACAACCAGGTTCTGGAAAACAAGAAGCCCATTCAGGGCGCAGGGCCGGGCGGGCCCCCCTTTCAGGTGCATGAGCTCACCTCTTGGAAACCCAGTGGGCCTGCCAGAGGGCCTCAGAAAGCTTTTGATGGCCCCGGGTGGAGGACTCAAATCACAGTCCCCCAGGCCTCCCGGGCCTGGTCACACCTGGCTCCAGGGACTAATGTTCAAGCCCAGGAAAGGACACAGATGGGCGGGACGGCGGGCTCTGCGGGCAGGCGGCAGGGCGTCCTCCCCGGCCAGCGAGCCCAGGCCTGACGGGGGCCCATGTCCAGCTGAGCGCCCTGTGCACCTGGCAGGGTGGGGGCGGCCCAGCCCCCCGGCCCCAGTCCCCAGGACACGGCCGCCGGTTTGCTTTGGTTGGTCAGCTTTGGCAACGGTGGTGACACTAGGCAGACATACACCAACCCAGACTGGTGGACCCGACACCCTGGGCCCAGCTAGGGGCAGGAGCTAAAGGCATTTGGGGTCTAGGCTTTGTCCCCCAGTGGCCACCAGTTCCCTGCGGGGAAGGGACCAGCCAGGGGGAACAGCTGGTTCCATCTTGGATAGAATCTGCCAGAATTCCCCGGTCACCAGCTCTCAGGAGGCCCTACTTTTCTGTGAGCTTGCAGGGCACGGCTCAGGAGCCAAAACTGACCTGGAAGAAACAGAACTCAGATGGCCAAGGAAGACGCAGCCCTCTGCCCTCCTGGCACGCCTACTTGGCTTCAGCCGCAAAGACAGGGCAGCAGCCTCTGGCTTCTCCAAGTGCCCACAGGGCAGGAGTCCAGGACAGGGCCCCCACACCCCTCCCTGGGCCTGGCCTTTTGACCAGCAGTGGCCTCTGTCACTGTTTCTGTGGATGGCAGCTCGGGCCTTCCATCCACTCCCCTGCAGGGAAGGCCAGACCGCAGTGCCCCCAGAAGCCCCCAAGGCCTTGAGGGTGGCCCCCAGTGCCCGCAGGATAACCACCCAGCTCTGGCTGGAGGCCCAAGTCCCTGCCTCCCTGCTGTCTGACCCTGAGGACCTCTCTCAACCTCAGGGTGGGCCTCCCGACCACCCACCGAGCTCGGCTGTCTGCTGTCCCCCAACCCTTGAAGCTCCACTTGTTCTGGTAGGCCAGGCTCCGCGGTGCCCAGGCTTCCCCCTGCCCCTGGCAGCGAGGGCTGCTCCCTCCTCTAGGCCCCCCAGGATTCTGCACAACCCAGACATGGGTGGTTTAGGAATGCACTCACTGCTCTCTGGACACAGCTGCTCTGGAGCAGAGGCTGAGGGTAAGCCGGCCCTGACTCCCAGTGCCCAGCACGGATCTAGCCCAGGGAGAGGCCTACTGGTGTTTGCAAAGTGACTGATGTCTTCAGGAAGTCTCTAGCCAGCAGAAGGCAGTCTGACTACACCTTCAAGAGTAGAAAGACGGCAGGATTGGAGGGCAGATGGCCCTGGGCATCCTTGGCCATTGGACAGGTGTCTTGGCTTCTCTGAGCCTCAGTTTCCTCATCTGCAGAATGGGGATACTGGTACGCATCTTTTTCACCTTCACCATTATGCTGCATGTGTCCTTTATTAAAGTTTCAATGTGCATTTTCCTTATGAGGAAAGATGTTGAGCATCTGGTCAAGTCTTTATTTGCCATTTGGATGTTTTTTTTTTTTTGGTTACCTACTTGGGTTTTTGTAAATTTGGGGTTGTTACCTTTCCATTCCCAAAAGTGTATTTGGGATATGAGCGCTTTGTCCAGATGTATCGTCAGCCATCACAGGGCTGAAGAGAGATTTCAGAGAGATCAGGCCACGTGGAGCCCAAGGCGCAGAGCCCAGCACCCACGTGTTCAAAAAGTATCAGCTCCTCTCCAGCCTCAGGCACTGCTCCGAGCACTCTTTGGGGACCCATGTACTCTGTGCCCACCCCCAGGAATCAGCGCAGAGCCCAGGGCTGGACCCCCAGGCTAGGCCATGGGGACAGCGCTGGGCCCAGAGTTTTCAGCCTTGGCCTCTAGCATTTATTCTGCCACTTCCGGCCTGCATGGCCAAGGCAAATGGCTTTTCCTCTTTAGGTCTCAACTTTGTCATCTGTAAAATGGGCTCTCGTGCCTGCCTGGCCCACTCCTAGGTGGTGGTGGGCCTGAACCTCAGAGTAGGGGTCCAAGTGTTCTGCAGACTGTCCAAGACGACATACCAGGTGGCCCAGCTCCCCCGACCTAACACTCGGTGACAGGGAGCTCACCTCACTGGCAGATTTGCTTAGAGACAGGCCCCATCCAGGAGGGCCTCTCTGGATGGTGGTCCAGGGAGGTCCACGGCCTCCAGGCAGGGCTACTCTGGGCCAGTGTGATCTGTGGTCCCATTTCAAAGTCTCCTAAGCTGGACAGTGAGTTTCTGGGGCCCCCACTTCCCTCCCCACTTTATTTGGAGGTGCTCAAGCCGACTCAGGCCTCCACCTTTTACAGCAGACTCCTGTCTGCCAGCAAACACTTGGTGAAGCTTGGAGGTGGGGCCGGAAGGAGAAAAGAACAGTAATTACCCAGCTGATGGGGGCACTTTCAGGAAGGGGCATTCCACTCAGCAGGGAGCCCACATGGAAGGAGGGAGGCTGGACCGGGATGGCTGTCCCAGCAGCCTCAGCCTTGTGGCCCCATCCTTGGCCCTCCCATCCCCCACCGTGGTGGCCAGGAAGCTGGCTTCAAGAAGTTCCTCCCCAGCGGGCGTGTCTGGAGGCCTAGGATCCATGTCCTTGGCTAATCTAACACCCCGTTGGGCATGCTGCAGGAGGAAAGGAAGGGTGGAAGGAGTTTAGAGATGGAAGTGGCTAGAGCTCTAATGAAACCCCACTTGCAGACCAGGAAACAAGGGACAGCAGAGTGGGCCACAAAGAGATGGCAGCAGGCATTTCTCCCCGCCCCATTATTGTCCTGGGAGGCCCCTGGGTTCCCAAGTGGGTGGTAGGGTTAGGCTATACCGGGGACCCCTGGAGGCCCCTGGGAGAAGGAGAGGAAATCTTCTCCCAACCAATTTGAAGGAACATGTGACTCAGGCTCTGACAGATGAAGCCCCTTCACGGCTGCTTCTCCCTCCACTCCGGGCCCCAGAGCTCAGGCAGCCTCAGTCCTCTCCCCTGACTCAGGACCCAGGACAAAATTCCCTTCCCTCTGCACATTCAGCCCCCTCCCTAATTGCCAGCCTTCTGGTGCCCCAGGGACTCAGGACTGTGGGGCATCCAGTATATGGTTTGCTTCATGGACCATCTCCAGGGACACAGGGACCACCAAGGGCCCACCTGCTTGGAACAAAAACCTCACTGATACCTGAGAGCAATGAAGAGCTCACTGTTGCCAGGCACTGGATGTCCCTTCTGTGTCTCATCTCTGACCCTCGTGCCAAGCCATCGGTGAAGACACCAAGGCACCAAGCTTTGGGTGGCTCGCCCAGGGTCCCACGGCTAGAACCCAGGGCAACCACAGGTCCCAGATGAGAACCCAGGGCAACCACAACACCTGTGCTGGAGTCATCGTGACACACCACCTGAGCCAAAGCTTTCAGCCGAATTACCCGCAGTAACTCTTACCTGCAACCTTGCTAGGCAGCTATGCTATGTGTCTTAACCTGAGGACCCAGACTGCCTGGCTTCAAATCCCAGCTCTGCCACTCACTGCCTGTGCAGCCTAGGGCCGGTGTGTTACCCTCTCTGGCCTCAATGACCTCATCTGTGAAAAGGGGGATAGTAGTAGGCTCTACCTCCCGTGGCTGTGAGTTCATGTGCATAAATCACAGTGCCCAGTACACAGTGGGTGCTCTCCAAGTGTTTACTGCTGCCTTTCACTGGAATCTGGAAGTTAAAGAGCTTGCCCTGTCTTTCAGACAGAAATTGAGTTGAAGAAACCAGTACTCACATGCAGACTTATCTGACCCCAAGTAGTGCTTTTAACCTCATGCCCATGACTGCCCAGAAGATGCTGGCCGGAAAGCCTTGGGGAAGCAGGAGCCAGGCGAGGAGCTCAGCTGTCAGCAGATGGCACTGTGGGGCCATAAGGGCTGCCCTCGCAGCCAGAGGGAGTGTTCACACAGCAGGCCTTGCAGACTGGGGCCCCCACCCCGGCCAGGCTCTGCACCAGAGTGCTGCCCTCAGTGGGAGGTACCACTTGCCCTGTTTCTCTGATGAGTTCTATGAGGGCCCAGAGAGGTTAAGCCATTGGCCCAAGGTCACACAGCTATAAGAGGCTGGGGCTCTCCCACCCCAGATGCCCGGATTGAGATTCCCAGCCTTGCCTTCATGCCACCCACCCCATCCTCACAGCCCCCACGAGGCCACAGTTATTCTCTGGAGCTTGATGGGAACCAGGCGTCCCCTCTCCACCCCCACTGTGGCTGGACATTCCAATGACGCTGAAGCCGCCAGCTTTGAAGTCGAAGCTAAGCCCCAGATTAGGGCGGCTCCAGGCTGGCCTGTCCCTCCCAGCCCCGTCGCCAGGCCCACGCCACGGGCCTCCCCACCCCAGCCCAGCATCCTTGTGGTACCGAGAGGTCTGGGGCCCAGAGACCTCAAGTCACAGCTCATCTCCTGGATGCCCTCTTCCTGATCACTAAGGAGCTCCAGGTCCCCCACGACCTGCCATGAGCCTGAAATCCCACCTTACAGCCCCACATCCTCACCCAAGAGGCTGCATGTTAACATGCTGCACCCCCATCCCACTGACACACACACGTTAGCACCCACCTCCCCAATAATAATAGGTCCTGGACAGGAATGTGATCTTGAACGTGTTCAGGGCTGTGAATGGAAAAAGAGGAGAAACGGGGAAGGTCTGGAGCTGGGAAGTGTGCTCTCGCTCCGGGCCTCGGCTTCCTCATTTGACCACCGAGAGTCCTTCCGGCTCAGTCTGCCCTGGCTCTGGGGTTCCAGCTGGGCCACTCTGAAGCAGGTGGGTGTCGGGGGGAGGGGTACCTCCTGCGCAGCAGGCAATGAGCTTGGTGCTTTATGTACCCCTATCTTTCTGCCTTGAGGAGCGACTCAGGTTCTAAAAGCCGTTCCCCTGCTGCGTGGTCACCATCCCAGACTTGCACACCTCCAGTCATGGGTAGTTCACTCCCTACCTAGGCGCCTGCCCCTGGGATGGCTCAGGTGGGCAGAAAGCCAGAGCAGCCCAAAGGCTTGGTCCCTGTTGCTCCCAGATGCCTGCTTGGCTCTACCTTGTGGGATACCCAAGTCACTCTCTGCCTGGGGCAGGGATTTGAAGCTAGGGTTCCCCACCCTACCCACACAGGCCCACAGGGCACTCCCCCAGCCTCCCTCACCCCCCATCCTGGCCCCCCACCTTTAGGTTGCTCCTGTCTGTCATTCCCCAGAAGCAGGGCGTCCAGTCCTCCTGGGGTGAGAGCAGGACCATCCCCTCCAAGGCCTGTCTAGGGTATCATGAATGCAGCCTCAGAAGCCATGAGCTCCTCTGGTGGCCACATCCCCCTGCTAAATGACCTCAGCTTTTGGCCAGTGAAGCCTGCTTACCTCCAGGAGAGGCTGGGGGCACAGCGCTGGTGGCTCCTGCTTTCGCCAAGCCAGTTCAGTTGGGTGGTCCCAACTGAACCAAGAACAAAGCTTTAACAACCCCTCGGCTCCACCCTCAGCAAGTGGGCACCAGGCAAGCTTGAGAGCCTCTATCATACCAGCTGGGAGAAGCGAGGGCCGAGGGGCAGGAGAGGGGGCGGTGGGCTGGCTTTAGGAGAGCGCCAGGTGCAAAGTGCCCCAGGATGTCACCTCAGTGGGACTGAGCTGGAGCCTGAATCACTGAGGGAGTTTGGCTTTAAGACCTCGACCCCGAGCTTCTGTGCGTGGTCATCAAAAAACTCCCGTGGCCGGGAGCCTGTCTGTCTGTCAAAGCCACAGTCCCTCAGCCCCACCCTACCGGCTTGGGGTCCGGGATGAAGCCTTTTTGTTCAAGGAGGTTTGGACTCAAGACTGAAAGCTAGTGCTTCCAGCATAGGGGTTCTCGGACATTTTCTTTCAGAATAGCCTCTCCCAGCCTCTTCTACAGGCTTCAGCTCTTACCTAACCTCAGGGAGCCCCACCTCACATTCAAGATTTTTGCCCCTACTTATTGTTTATATTAATTGTTTTTTTTTAAATCAGTTCATGTATGTACATTTATTTTAAAGAAAGCTTTTCTAAAAACCTCACTCCCGGGTGATGTAAACCAAAAGATGACCATACAAATATACAGAAAGAAACAAAACAAAAATGTATGGAGAGAAACAAAACCATGCTGTTCGATTCCAGCTGGCTGCTGTGGCGGAAGGAAGGCTTCCAGCCTGCGGTCTTCTTCCTGATTGTTAAGAAAGGCAGCGGGCTGGCCGGAGACCCACCAGCACCAAATCGAGCCCCTCTTCTCCATGTAAGTGAGAGTGGACTTTTCTAGAAGAAGACTCCCTTTTCCATCTTCCAATCTAGAGGCCTGTCATCGTTCCCTCTGTGTCTGCATTTCTCCACCCATTCTTCAGGTTATCACTTCCTCCAGGAAGCCTTCCAGGCCAGATTGAGCATCTCCTCTGTGCTTCCTCAGTTTCATGGACCATTCCTGACTTTGCCCTTGTCACCCAGGGTTCTTAGATTATCTTTGTGATCATGTCACTCCCAGTGAAGTGGAAGCGCCTGTGCTCCTGGGACAAATCTTTACCATGGCCCACACAGGCGGCGTGCCCCCTCCCCTCCTGCCCCTGGCCTGCCCGCCGCTCTACCATCTTGAGTCCCTCTTGCATCGTGATGTCATCATTGGTTATGGCGTCTGCCTTCCCCCGGAGGCAGGCTCAGTGGGGCCCCCAGATGCTTTCTGTCTGTCCATCACAGGCTCCTCCAAGCCTGGCCTGCACAAAGGAAGAAAGGCGCCGTCTTCTGAGAGTAGCAGTATCATTATCTTCATTTTCCAAATAGGGAAACTGAGTCACAGTGTGGTTAGTGGCTTGCCCAGGGCCACCTGCCTAGATGTGGTGGAGTGGGTACAAACTCAGGCCTCTAGGCTCCAGAGCCAACGCAAATCACCACGACCTTTGACTGTCTCCCTTGCAAGACTTCTCCTTACCTTTGTCAGGTGAGACTTGAGAACTTGATGTATGAGACGGACAGGAAGAGACAGACAGACACAGTCAGACACTTGGGGGGTCCCAGGAGGCCCAAACCAACCCTCAGCTGGACTGAAATCTTGGCCCAGCCCAGGGCTCAGCTCTCAGCAAGAATGGGGTAGTTTTCCCACCAAACAGACTTTGTGGCTGCTGGGGCACCCCTCGGAGCCTTGCCCCACTCCTTCACCGCCCCTGAGGCCTAGAATTCCACTGAGATGTTTCATTATCGCTCTGAGGCCCAGTGTCCCAGGCTGAGGATACCATTGGCCCCCCCACCCCCCCAGCCACTTCCTGGCTGTGAAAAGGTGCAGAGTCACCCCCAGGGTTGCCACAGAGACACAGTATGATGGTGGAGCCACGTCAGGCAGGGTGTCTCCAGCAGCCACGTGGTCCTGGAGGGGCTGCCCTCCCACGCTCTGTGAGGCCTCCTCTTGAGATTCCCCGCCCAGCTGGCTCCATGCCCCCGGGTCCAGCCTGGAAAGACCTTCAAAGGACTTGGCCGTTCTTGAGTGAGTGCCAGGAGGGAATCTGCTCTCAGAGTGAAGTTAGCCAGCCGCACGGGTGGAAGGAATTTGCCGTTTCTCTTAATAGCGACCCCCTCGTGATTTATATGGGGGCCACTGTCCGAAGGCCCCGGTTGACAGATCACAGTGGAAAATGAAATGCCAAGACGCAGGCGTCTCGCTGGGCTAATTACTCTCAATGAGACCCAGCTGGCTGCGGGAGCCGACAGGACCAGGGCCGGGCTGGATCCCTGTGCCCAGCTCCCTGACACAGAAGCCTGCCACGGCTGGGCCTGGGTTTCCTGGCCGTCATCTACCAGGCCCCACTTGGGGCCACCACCACCAAGAATTCCAGGAAAGCCAGTCTGGCCAGCTCACGGGACGGGTCACCTTTGGTGCAGCCCAGCCAGGCAGGCCTGGGCACGGCTGTGGCCTCAGGGTTTGCTGCTGCCCCAGAGCTCGAGACTCCTAAGACTCAGCGAGCCATGGGGTCCCATTCTGCTTGTGCGGAGACTAAGGCCCAGACAGGGCAGGTCCCGCGGAGCCTCAGGCATGGCTCTGGCCTGGCTGCGGCACTGGCCTCAGCCTCTGGCCCACGGTATCTTCTTGGAGGCCCAGAGCTTCAGTGCTGGCTACAGAAGCTACTTCCAGGGGCCTCGTGCAACTCTGGAATTGGTTCAGAGTTTCCCAAGAGTCTACTTTGTACCAGGCCCTGTAGGTTGTCGGGGGTAGAGTGATGAGCAAAATCCAACCAGATCCCAGGCTTATAGCTCTCTGGGGAAGAGAAACACCACGTGTATCTCCCGAGCAAAAGTGCTTAGTGCCGTGAAAATACATGAAAGTGTATTTGACCTATTCCAGGCATCAGGGACGGGATGTGATGCGGAGCTGAGAGCAGAAAGCTCAGTAGCGTGTGATCAGGCACTTATCCAACAGGAGAGTGGGAGAGTGGGTGGGAGACTATTCCAGGCAGCAGGAGCAGCATATGCAAAGGCCCTGTGGCAGAAGGAAATGTAGGGCCCTCAAGGAACTGAATGAAGCTGTGCAGCAGGAACACAGAGCCAAGAGGATGGTGGTAAAGGGGAAGGTGGGGGAGGCCACAAGTAGTTTTTGTATCTTTAAAAAGGTGATTCCAAGTATGACTCAGGAGGGCTCATGTGTGCTCCTCCCAACTTCTTTCTGGCTTTCAGGAGCCTCAGCCCCCACCCCCGGAAGGGGCAGCTCTGTAGACCACCATAGCCACCTGGACCAGAGGAGCCAGAGGAACCCATCTAGGCATCGTGCAGAGCCAACTCAGGTGTCCCTAGAGAATTAGATGGAAAGTCATGGAGACTGAAGGCAGCTGGTGGTGAGCCCAGGTCAGAAGTGGCCAAGACCACCACTGAACCGCAGCTGGAGGGAGAGGGGTGATGAGGAAGCCATGCTATGAAGACACCAAAGGAGGCAGAGGCCAGGGCCTTGGAGCCACCAGCAGCCTCACAACTGGCCTACCATCCCCCTCCTACCTTCTTTGCCACTGGAGCCTCCTGTGCCTGTGGGTCCCCCACCCAGAGCCCCGGTGGGTGTTACAGGTGCTATTGATCGTCTCGGGGCCCTAAAACAGAGGTGTGTGAGTGGATGGCTGTCTGAAGGGCAGAGTAATGAACAGGTCAAAGAATGGCTTCCAGTCTCCCTTCCTGAGACACACAGAAGCCCTCTGGCCTCCCCACTGGCAGCCTCTGTGTCCTTGTGGAGCCAGGCCGATGCATGGCCAGCAGGTGTCCTGGTGTCACAGAGTAGGACAGCCTGGAGCTGCCAGGCAGGCCAGTAGGTACCCATGGCGCCCGCTCCCTCCAACAGATTTGTTCCTGGTTTCTTGCGACACAAACAGGTCTGACAGGTTCCTTGGCGGCTGAGTCCTTGATTTCCAGCAAAGCCAGACTCTTAGAGAGCAGAGGGAGCAAGGCCTGGGCGGAGGGAGGGCTCTATCCGAACCCTCCTCCTCCTCCTCCTCCTCCTCCTCGGCCCCCAGCCTCCCCGACCCCTGCTCACAGACCTTGTACCTTGCATCCTGAGGCCGGTAGCTCTAGGCTGATGGGGACACCTCTCTCAACCACCTCCCCCAGAGGGAACACAGAGCTGAGGGGGGCGAGGACCAGGGAAAGGGACCTCCTTGTTGCTGTGACCCCAAACTCAGTCCCGCCCCCACTTCCTGGGCAGCCTGGGGAGAGCTGTGGGTGCAGGCTCAGAGCCGTGCTGCCTGCGTTCCACTCCCAGCTCTGCCATTGACCTTGTCATCCACCTGTCTTTTGTGTTTTGGTTTTGGTTTGTATCTCCCCATTATTGATGTGCAGAGTTTTTATTTTTAAAGTATATTCGGGATATAAGATCTTTGTCAAGGTCTCTCGTTGCCAGTGTCTCCTCCAGCCCGTACCCTGCCTCCTCACGTGCTTCGTGGCGTCTTTCGCTGAGTGGAAGTTTTCAATTTGGAGTCCAGTCTCTGCACTTGTATTAAATGTTTGGTGCTACATGTGTCCCGTTTAAGAAATCTTTGCCGACTCCTTAGAACCCAACCCCTCCTCTCCATCTCGTTTGCCTCTGTCCAGCTCTTAGCTGCCAGGTCTCTCTGGGACTGCTCCCACCTCCTCCCTCCTGTGTCCCCAGACCAATTCTTGTCCTCCTCACTGCCTGATCTTCCCGCCCAGGGACAGGGCTGGCTCATCTCCGCATCCCTGGGACTGGCACCAGGTCTGGCACGCACTA
Source organism: Camelus dromedarius (assembly GCF_036321535.1). NCBI lineage: Eukaryota > Metazoa > Chordata > Mammalia > Artiodactyla > Camelidae > Camelus > Camelus dromedarius. The sequence goes on along the minus strand of NC_087459.1, from coordinate 28,481,617 downwards.
GGTGCTCAATAAAATCTTCACCAACGAAGGCAGTGTCCTGTGCCCCAGCTGGGGATCATTAAAGCTGTCAATTAGTTCTAAACACCAGCTCGTCAGGAACATTTGAGCAAAGCCAGGAAGAAAAAAGTTTCGGAAAAACCAACAACATGGGAATGCTTAGCTTTCTCCCCAACCGGAGCATTAATCACGGAAACTCAGACCTTGTTAGCGTTATTTATTCTTGCTTTGCCCCCGACCCCCAGGCGAGGGAGCCTTTTCCTCCCACATGTTGGCCGCAGGGGCTCCCCTCCGGCTGCCCCCTACCCTGCCCCCTGGGTTTTGCTGCCTCTGAGTGTGTGTGCAGGGGGGTCTGTGACCTAGTCCTTCTCTTCGCCATGTGTGATGACGTAGCACAGGTTCCTGTAGTCCAGGTTGCCACATACATCTGGTGGGAAGGCAGCAAACATCTGCTTGATCTGGGGAAGGAGCAGAGAGTCAGCCTGGACCAGGGCGGAGTGGGGGCCAGAGCCGGTGGTCACCCAGGGCGTCAGGCATGTCGTTCCCCTCTTTGTAGACGGAGGCATCGAGGTGGAGGGCACAGAGGCCAGGCCAGCAGGCCGGGGTCCCACAGCCCCCCACCTCCCGAATCCTCATTCCCATCCAAGGAGTCAAGGGGGGCACCATCTCAGCAGACACTAAAGCAAGAGCACTTCCTGGGAAGACACTCACCTCCTCCTCACTGAACCGGTCGGCCTGCGTCATGAGCTTCTCTTTGATGCTGCTCGAGGGAGAGAAAGGGTCACATTCAAGGGAAGGGCTACTCTGGGCATGGACACGCAGATCCTGGGGGTGATGACCCGCGAGGACACCAACCAGGGCTGGCCCTACAGCCCCCAGCTGGCCTCGTGGGTCTGGCGGCCCCTTCAGCTCTCAGCCTCCTTTGTAACATGGACTCTCCTCTTTGCATCAAGTGGGGACCAAATGGCATGACCTTGGGACTCCAACATGACTATGGGGGCCACTCTGATGTCCCATTGTGCACTGATAATCAACCTCCAGGTCACTGAGGGGCACCTCTTCACCCTGGGTCTAGATGCACGGCTTCCCTGGCTTATGGTTTTTGCTGATGTTTGTAAGATGCGTCAGAGCATGCAAGGTGCCCGCACTTAGCCAAGGGATGGGAAGGCCACCCGGCCAGTGTTCTCCTGGGCCTGCGCAGGTCTCCTTTGCCCCTCACAGCCCTGGGAAATGAGTACTACTTCCCCCTTTTACAGGAAGGGAAACCGAGGCTCGGGAAGGGGAATGAATCGCAGCGGCAGGTAGGGCGTGTCCCCCTGCGTGGTTCAGGAGGGCAGCTGCCCTCAGGGGCCAGAGCTGCCTGCCCCTGGAGGGATGGCCGCAGGTGGGCTGTTTGAGGCTGTGTGGGAGGGACTGGTGCCCCCCAGGAGCTCTGAGGGCCCCACAGGGCTCTCAGGGGCACAGCGGGCAGGGGAGGATCAGAGGGCTGAGCTGGGCCCTGAGCACCCGCGTGTCCTGTGGCGCCGGCAGTGGCGGGCCCCGCTCAGGACCGACGCACATTTTCCATTATTTATGTTACTACAGGACAGTCACAGTTTCCAACTCTCTAAGCTGGGGACTTTTCACAGACTCTGTTTCAACCAGAGCCTCCTCTGTGGCCTGCCTGGCAGACAGCCAGGTCTTCCAGATCCCATATCCTGGGGATGGTGCCTTCGGTTCCCAAACTGTGTCCCCAAAGGGTTCCTTCCAGCCCTGACCTTGCTCTAGGGGTTGTGAAGGTGGGTGATGGTAGACGGGTTGGTTCAGGCCACTCTAGGGAGTGCCCCCCAGTGCATCCTAGGTCCATAAGCTGGAGGTGGGAACCCAGACTCTGAGTGACGGGTGAAGGAAAGGGCTGTAGCCTGGAGAAACCCTCAGGACCCTTCCCCTCCCCGTGAGGAGAGTGTGACTCAAAACTTTAGTGGGTGGGGAACAGTAAGAATGTCTGAGAGGTAAGACAGACCCTCCCCACTTCTCTTGCCTCACCTGCCCTTTCCCACCCCTCCTCCATCATGAGCTGGTTCTAATAGAAAGCAAAATTAGCCTCAAGCCAGCATAACAATTGGTCAGGAAGCTGGTGCCTGAGGAAGAAATCTTATCTGCCCAGGGCCACCCACAGGCTGCGCGGGGTCTTGGAGGCTCTGAAGGGACTGCCCGAGGACCGCTCAGAGGTCGGCGTAGTGTCTCGGCCTCTGGGCAGCCTGCCTCTGCCCCACCCACCCGTGCCCGTAGCCCGCAGCTTCTGCCCTGAGCTCCTGACCGGCTGAGGCTCCCAGACATCGCAGGCATCAGTGCTCCCACGTTCATAATGCCAGCCCAGTGGCAGCTGGACAGCTGCCCATGGCCACCTCACTCTCTGCGCATCCTCAGCTGAGCTGCTTCCTTCCCATGGCTCCGCCTCCATCCCCACATCCACTCAGGCCCTTGTTAACATCTGGCCCAGCCCTCTCCCCAGAACCGCGAATCCCATTGGTGCTGGCCTCTTTTAGTTTACTTACCCATCCACTCCCCTCCTTCCCAATGGCCAAGACCCTTGTGGTGGCTGCAACCCTCTCTGTTCCTCCTCCAGGCTGGCCTCCATGTTGCCCCTGCCCAACTCCTTCTTAGGTGCTCCCATGTCCCCAGGGAAGACCCAGGGTCCAGGGCCTGCCTATCTGTCTGTGCTCAGTCTCCTCCATCCCCCACCCACACCCTCCAGCCAAAGACCACTCCCCCTCACCAACCCCAAACATGCCAAGTCCTGGCTCTTCTCTCTCTGGGATCCTGCATCTAGAATGTTCCCTGCTCCAGCTAGGGCAATCCTTAGTCATCCTTCCAGGCCCACCCCCACCCCTTCCTCCCTCACTACTGGGAGGCCCTTCCCTGGTGACCCCACATTCTCTGTCCTCTTCCACACAGATGGGGAGACTGAGGCCCAGAAAGGGAAGGGACATCAGGTGATGGGTGAGTTGGGCAGGGCAGTGGCCTCCCGGCTCCTGGCCGGAAGCTGCCTGAGTTGCCTGAGTTCTGGGCAGGAGAGGAGACTGCCGCCACTCTGACCCCACCCAAGACCACCAGTCACTGAGCCTTTGGGGAGGGAAAAACCAAACAGAAGGCAGAAGGGAACTTACAAATCAGCCTTGACGAAACCTTTCCCTTCAGTGTCGAACACCTTGAAGGCGTGGAGAATGGTCTCCTCTGGGTCCGTACCTGGAAGCAGCGCACATGGTTGGGGGCAGTGCCGGGAGGAGGCGGGCTGGGGGTGGGGCGGCCCCATGGCCCCTGCAGATGCCAAGGGCTCGGGGAGCTTCCTCCCCTCCTTCCAGTCCACGGTGAGGCCAGAGAAGGGAGGTTTCAGAGAAACAAAGAACAGCAGTAACAGCCCAGGGCGCTGCGTACAGTCACGAACAGCCTGCACAGCTGGACACGGAGACCCAGACTAAGGGTTTACTGTATGCTTCACCCTCCTAACCATTGGTCTGATTTTACAGATGAAGAAACTGAGGCTCAGAGAAGTTAAGTGACTTGTCCAAAGTTCTCGTAGCTGCCGTGTGATGAGTGAGGTAAACTCTGGAGCTCTTGTTCCCCAAGATGCGTGCGAGAGGCCGTGGTTGGGGGAGAAAGAGCTCTTGCCTGGGGGCTGAAGGGGGAGCTCTGGCAGTGACATTGGAGGAGTCGGCGAGACTGAGCAGTTCCAGTTTGATCACTTTTATAGTGTGGGCTTTGGGAAAAGATGCCATTAGAAGAAATGGTTCTACTACCTCAACGGGATTGAATATCCAGCCCCCTGATGGCACAGATGGGGAAACTGAGGCCTCGAGAGAGGAAAGGTCTCACCCAAGGTCTCCGGGACTGTGTGAATAACAGCGGGTGACCTGGTGACCCTTAACTGGTGCTCTCTCCCCTCAGTCACACTGTCCCCCCTGCTCACTGGGGACCAGGGGATGTCCCCTTCCTTCTTCGAGGCTCAGCTGTGTCATCGGGGAAATGGAGACAGAAGGTGGGGTTTGCTGCCCGCCTCCCGGGATCAGTTAAGATCACATGTTGTTAATGATAAATATCTTGACAAACATTAATCCATCATGGCTGCAGACACATCTTGAGTGCCATGTCCCCTCCTGCAGCTTCAACATTTTACCCAGTGGAATGCCAGCACACCCCATGTGGTAGGTACTGATGTCCCCAGTTTGTCAAAGAGGAAACTGAGGCTCAGAGACACTTTGTGACTTGCCTGAAGTCCCCACTAATAAGGGGAGGGAGTGTTTAAAACCAGCCCTTTGGATCTTCTGAGCCCCCTGTCTGTTCTGCCTCTCAGACTGGGTCAGCGCCAGCTGTGTCTCCCCCATCAGACTCATCCAGGACAGGATGGCGTCTGAGTCACTCCACATCTCTGAGGCTGGCCTGAGTGACTGAGCTGGGTTCAGTGCTGGCCCTGCCGACCTGGGAGCTCCTGGAGGGAGAGCCATAGGCTTCCTCTAGGTAGGGCAGCAGGAAGCCTGTGTGCCCCGCCCAGAGGCTCAGCCCAGGGTCCATCTAGGGCAGAGCTCCAGGCCATCACAGCCTGGCCTTGCAGGCAGAGAAGGGGTGGCCAAGGGATTATGGTGCGGACTTCTGGGGGGGGGGCAATCTCAGCTTCCCAGGGTCTTTGGAGAGGCCTCCCTGCCAGAACAGGTTGACTCCAGCCCACCTTTCTGAGGACCAGATGCACATGGACCAGCTGCCCTGGGCTCAGGTCTCGTGGCTGGACTTTCACCACAGCCCGGTCACCCCCTCCCCCCCTCTCAGAAAGGGCCTCTGCTTTGCAGACTGCAAACCCCATCAAATGGCTGTAGAGTGGCTGCTTCCCCCTGTGGCTGTTGGGAATCTCATGACAAAGTGTCCTCATCCCAGTTAGAAGGACAAGGTGGTTCCTGCCCAGCCGCCTGCTCCTGTCCCTCCCTCTGGCTCAGCCAAGTTCACATGATAGGCTCCACTGAAGCCCCAGCCCTGGGGCCCCCGCAAAAATGAGGAAAAGCTGCAGCCCTGGTCATAGCTCTGAGCTCATCCGCTGACCCACACGCGCTCTGGGACTCCCGTTAAAGTCACACATGTCTCTCCCCAAAAATAGGCCCCCAGCCCAGCCCCCTGGGCTTCTGCGCTCTTCAAGGAAGGGACCATCGTCCCAGGAATAACCCCGAATAGCTTCCACCCAGAGGTGGACCCCATGGCACTTCGTCAGCTGGGCAGCTCCAGGCTGTCGTGGGTTTAGCGGTGGTCCCCAAAAGATACGTCCATATCCTCATCCCTGAAAGCAGGAAACGTCACTTCCTTGGAAAAAGGGACTTAGCATATGTAAGGAAAGGCTCTTAAGACGAAGAGATCATTCTAGATCGTCCAGATGAGCCCTGAATCCAATGACAATGCCCTTATGAGAGTGAAGCAGTGAGAGACAGAAGAGGAGGGGGCATTGTGATCACGGAGGCAGAGAGGGCAGCGATGCAGCCATCAGGAGCTGGAAAAGGCCAAGGATGGGTTTGCTCTAGAGCCTCTCAGGGAGCCCGACCTGCCGGATTTCAGGCTTACAGATCCCAGAACTGAGAGAATACATTCCTGGTTTTTTGAGCTGTCAAGTTCACGGTCATGGTTACAAGCAGCCTCAGGAAACTAACACAAACCCCACCATACAGATAAAAACTGAGGTGCAAAGAGCAGACCAGCCTTGCCCGAGGCCACCTGAGGGTCAGTGGGAGGCCAGGTCTTGAACCTAGATGAAGCCAAGACCAAGGCGGGGTATCAGGCAGGGGCGGCTCCAGGGTGGGGTGACAGTAAGACCCTCCTTCCAGGGCAACCACAGCCCAGGCTGGCCCTTCCTTCTGACCCCGGAACCCCAGCCCAGGCCTGATGCTGCGTCTCGGGGGAGTGCAGTGTTCACAGCCAGAGTCGGGGTGACGGTTCCATCCCTGCCGTTTTGATGCAGGGACACTGTCTGAGCCTGGGTCTCCTCACTCATGAATGAGGCCCCTGATCCTTTCGCTGGAGAAGCCCACCCTGCATTGGGGTTGGCCACAGTGGCTTCCAGACTCCCCCAGCCCACAGCCCCCAAGAACCACCTCCTCCTGTCGGCAGAGCAAGCAAGAGGAGCCCAGGGCTAGGGAGGTGGGGCTGGGGCTGGGACACAGTCCTGAGAACGGACAAAGGGCTTTCTTACAAATGTCCCCCTGGGCCCCTCATAGCCTTGCAAAGAGGGGTCATTACAGCAACCCCCGCGCTGTGATACAGATGTGGAAACTGAGACAAGGCCTGGTATGTGCACCCCAGGGGCTGGTACCTCGGGCTACACCATGCTGCGAGCTGGGGTGTGTGTTGGTGGCAGCCTGCTGGCACACAGGACCCAGCCTGCCACTCCCACTCACTCATCCTCTCCCCAGGGCCCCCTGGGGCCTCACTCACCCTTCAGCTTCTCCCCAAACATGGTCAAGAAGACAGTGAAGTTGATGGGCCCGGGGGCTTCCTTCACCATGGCCTCCAGCTCCTCATTCTTCACATTGATGCGGCCTGGGGCGGGGATGGGGGGGAATCCCAAGAGTACAATGAGGGTCAGAAGGGGCCCTGCCTGCTGGCGGCCTGAGAGAACACAGCTCAGGACCACAGAGTGTCCTACAGGGTCTCCCAGCTCTACCGTCTTACCACCCCTCACCCAGCCCTAAGGCCCTGCCCGCCTGCTGGGGGGCCCCGGGATGGGGGCACATTCAGCCACGGTCATCACTGAGCTGTCCCCAGCCTTACCACCCGCCTGCCACCACCTCAGCCTCCCTGGAAAGGATAGCACATTGGTGGCTATCCCCATTTTACAGATAAGGAGACTGAGGCCCAAAGAAGCTGATGCTGAGGCATATAGGGGCTGGATGACCTGGGCCTCAGGGCTCAGGTCCCCTAGGAGGGGGTTCACTGGCTGCCTGGAGGTGAGGACTCTGGGATTCCTCATGGTCTCAGTGGACAACCAGATCTCCGGGAGCTCAAAGCTCAGTCTAGGTATAACTTGGCTATGCCCCTGCACTCCACCCAAAACCCACCCCATCCATCCTTAAGGCCCATTCTTGGGCCCTTGGAGAATGCAAAAGCCTCCCCAGGCAGCTGAAGTCCGGCAGGTACCCTGAGCCCCTGGAGTGTCTCCAGCCTCTTCCGTACCTCCAGTGCCTACCCCTGCTCTCCTGACCCCTCACTGCCCCCCCACTCCAGGCCTTTTCACAGGCCATTCCAGCATCTGCTAGGCCCTCTCCATCCCCTGGTGAGTCCTCCTCTAACACCCAGGAGCCCTCCCCTGAACTTCCAGGCAGAAGCTGCCTCTCCTCTGCACCCCCAGGGATCACCGGCCCCTCACATCCACTGTAACGACCACACTGGCCTGCCCCCAGCCGCCTGCTCTTTCTGGATGGCCCGGACACCGCCCCAAGCCTCCGGCTGCTGGTCACTCACCCAGGGCAGCAAAGGTGTCCCTCAGGTCCTCCTTGTCAATGAAGCCATCCCGATTCTGGTCCATGATGGTGAAGGCCTGGCAGAGACACAGGCACTGAGCAGCCACCCTCCCACCTGCCCAAGCCCAGGCCCCCTCCCCAGACATCCCCTACACACACTGCAAGGGGCTACCTTCCCACTCACTGCTGCCCAGCCAGCGTCAGTGCAGGCCCCTCTGGCCATCCGTCACCCAGCTCAGAATGACACCAGCATGAGAGTGATGGCTAACTCGCTCTGGATTTCAAGTGTGTGCCAACACGCTTCTGGGGCTTTGTCTCATCCCTCATTTCATGCTCCCAGCTACCCCATTTTACAGAGAGCAAAACTGAGGCTCAGAGAGAGGAAGAGCTCACCCAAGGTCACACAGCAAATAAAGGCTCAGGTAGAGAGGGGTAGGGGCTGCCCGAGGACAGCTCATCACATCTCCAGGGTCTGAGATACAGCTGGAGGCCTTTAAGAATAGTGACATCTCCACCCCCCAGGGACTGAGAGCTGACCCCACACCTGGCCAGCTCCCTAAGGGCCTTCTGTGCATCACAGTAATCCTCCCACAGGCCCTGGGAGGCAGCTGACCAACCTCTTTAAACTCCTGGATCTGGGACTGATCAAACATGGAGAAGACATTGGAGCTGGCTCCACCTTCTGCTCTTTTCCGGGCTCTTCTGGGTGCCTGTGAGGGTCCAGGTGAAGTCTTGCAGAAGCCCCTTCCTCTCAAGTCCCTCGTTTGTCCTACCCCTTCCCCTCAACACTCACGCCTCATCTCCTGAATGACACTGCCCGCCCCCCGGGGACCACAGCAGACAGACTGGGCTCCTCGAGAAGTCTTGCAGAGAAGCAAGGGGTCTCCCAGACTGAGGCAAGAAGCCTGCAGAGCGCCCACCCCATGGGGCCACCCTGCTGCTTCCTGTCCTGCCCCCACTTGAAGGCAGGTGGGCAGTGCCCAGGCTGCAGGGCAGAGTGGGGCATCTTTTCTAGCACCAGCCCCTGCTTGGGGCCCCCTCCTCTTCGGCCACCCTCCCCGTGTTCAGGATAACATTGGGGTCCCTCAGCCCTGAGAGGTCTGTCCTTTGTCCCTCTCCCACCCCCACCCATCTAGGTCCCCTGCACCTGCTTTGAGCTCCCTTCTCTCCCCGCATTCACTCCTGCCATTCCCACTGCCAGGATGTGCCTTCCCTGTCTTTCGTCGGGGAGAATCCTCATCTTTCAGGTTCAGCTCCTCTGCCACCTCCTCTAAGCAACCTTCCCTGACTGACCGGGAGATCAACACAGAGCTCCCCGGCCCCATCCTCTCCTCCCCACCAGTCTTGGGCTTCCACACCTTGTCGCATGGGGCGCCCTGCACTCCTTGCCACAGCTCCCCGTGTCTGTCCCATCTCTGGGGCTCCCACCCCAACCCCGGGCCTGGGGGTCAGTTTGGAAAGAGCTGCCCAGAGCTCAGGGCCATCAGGTAGAGCAGGTGACCCTTCACGTGGAGGGTCTCTGGCCAGCCTTCCAGCCTCCGTGTGTTTCTTTCAGGACATCACGGTGCCTGAGAGTCCGCGATTGGACATTTGCTGAAAGATCTCTGTCTCCAACCCCCCCGTGGGACTTTTCCTTCAGCAGCCGCACTAGAGCCTCCAGGTGCAAGGAGCCCCATACCTGGCCATGACGGGGGGAAAGGACAGCCAGGACTTCACAAAGGAGGTGGTGGAAGGGGCGCCCCGCAGACCTGGGCTTCCCCGTGCCCAGCTCCTGCCTCCATTTCAGCCAGTACCGCCCTGTGTGCCCAGCCCCGCCTACCCCGCCCCAGAGCTCTGGCTCCCCCTGCCCCCACCAAGACACCGGCGCCTGTGTGGTCTCCCCCCAGCTCACTCTTGTCCCCCCACCCCAAGCCCCTACCCCCCCAACTCGTCCCCACTTCCCTCCGCTCCTGGGCTCACTTCAGGAGCCACAGCGCCCGGCTGACTTATAATTAGCTTTTACTGGGTCCTTTGTCTCCACTAATCCTTTGAAGGGGGGCTGGCAGGGCGGCCAGGACATTATGATGCCGTAAAACCCCTGTAATATTTATAAATCCCTTCAGACATCATAAAGAAAAGAACCTCTCTGTGGAATTCAGCTCACATAATTACATATACATTTCCCTCTGATTAATAAAAAGCAATCACTTCCGTCTGTGGGATATTCTGCCCTTTCTCTCCTCAGACCTGCCCTTGGCCTCGGCACCCCCCCACCCCTGCCTCGCCTCCGCCTTTCATGTCCGTCTTTGGAAATACCGCCCTACTACATGCCAGCCTCGCAAGGAAGGAATGGGCTGTTTTCTCCTGCTGCCCAGGCAAGCCTGGGGCCCAGGGCCCTGACTGGCCTTCGGGTCTCCCAGCCGGGACCTTCCGAAGCCCAGCTCTCTTGGAGATCCCCTTTTATAGTGCACCCCTGAAAAATAAAAATCCCCCACAGGAAACAGCTCAGGGGAGAAGGGGGTCACCCAGACCTCAGTTCTAATCCTGACTTTGCTACTCACAGCCTCTGTGATGCTAAGAAAACCGGTTGTCTGCCCTGAGCCTCAAGTACAAAAACCAGATAATGGCTCCCTCAAAGCATCTGAACATTTATTAGGTACCTGCTGACCTCCAGCCAGGCCCTGTGCCCAGTCTCAGGGACCCAGAGCTGAATCAGGCCCCATCCTTGTCCCCAGAGAGCTCACAGTCCAGCTGGGAGACACAATCAGGATGGCGGAGCGAGGGAGGGGCAGGTGCTGAGAACACAGAGAAGCTGCTGTACCCCTGGAGTACTCAGGGCAGACTTCCCGGAGGAGGTGGCTTCTGAGCTGTGGCTTGACAGCTGAGTCAGAATTCTTAGGCCAAGAGGGGCTGATGAGTGTGTGTGAGACAGAGGCATGAAAAAATAGCACCATTGAGAGCCTGTGGGGAGCCCAAGGGGCTGGAGCCCAGGGGTAAGGGACAAACAGCAGGGTGGGCCCCACGTGGCCTGAAGAACTCTGCAGAAAGGCCAGCAGCCCCCACACCAAGCTCCACAGGACCCAGGCTGTCCTGGAGTAGTGACCCCAACCCCCATAGGATCCCTGTTCTCCCAGGGAGCAGAGTCCCACTTTTGCCGTGAAACCTCCAAGCCTGGCCCACCCTGTTCCCCTCCAACCTCCTCTTCCTCGCTGCCCTCCCTGCCACCTCGGCAGCCCCCATCAAGTCCAGAAAAGCAGAGACCCCAATCAGGACCCCCCTGATGGCCTGGCCGGGTTGGGGGATGACATCAAGGGTGAAGAAAAGGTCAGAACCAGGTACAAGATCAGGTCAAGGTCAAGGATGTCAGTGAGAGGAACAAGGTCAAGGTCAGGGTGAGTTCAGGCAGTGAGGTGAAGGGCAGGATCACAAATGAAGTCACGGTCACAGGATGAGGTCGGAGTCGAGGAACAGGGTCAGGGTCAGGAGGCGGGGCAACGCCAGCCTACCATGGTCTGGAGGGCTCCCTCGAGCTGCAGCCGGGCTAGGGGAGCTCGGAGACAGCTCTTTAAATAGTGCTCCAGGTCCGGAAAGCAGTTTGGAAGGAGACAAAGGACAGGATGGGGGCCTCCCTGCCAGGCACCTGTCAGGGACCATACAGAGTTAGTGGGGTTGAGGGATCCAGAGACGGTCCAAGCCAGCAGGATCTCCACCAGCACGGGGCCAACTGGAAATCTGCAGCCAAAGGACTAAGGTCCAGGAAGAGGCTGTTGGCTGAGGACACACAGTAAGCTGAGGCCTGGAACCAACTGGGAAGACTTGGCCTGCGGCCATGCAATTTCAGGAGAGCTCCCAGAGCAGGGCGAGCCACACCAGCTGGGGAGACTCAGGACTGCACCGTGGCCTCGAGCTGTGTGACCTTGGGTGGGACACTACCCTCCAGAAGGCTCAGTCCTCGCAGATGAGAAGTGGGGAGCACGTGACCCCTCCCTGCGCAGCCCATGGAGGGGGTTTCCGCATCAGCTTGGCCCACAGAGGCCCCTCACCCAATAGGATTACTGTCACCATTACTGCCCCAACCCCAGGCCCCTCCAAGGTATTGAAAAGAAACCAGGGAGATGAAAAAGCGATGAGACAAACAGGAAAGATGGAAGTGACTCTGATGAGAGCGAATTGAGAAATCACGTCCCCATTCACTCCAGCCACACACGTTTTGGGACATGGCCCATCCCCATCAGGCCTGGCTCAGCCCAAGAATCCTCCAGTTCGTGTGCCAAGCCAAGCCCGCACCTGCCTCCGGCAGGCCCCCCATGTGTCCAGTGCAGCCCGGCTGCCCCAGCCAGCCAGCCAAGTCAGCCCCCACCTGGAGCCACCACGTCTGCCGGGCTGCCAGGGCCGGCAGTGCTGGGCTCGGGCCACGAGCCCACCCACCCCCAGGCCCAGGACAGCTTAACTGTCCCCGGAGATGGCCTTAGGCCTCCAGGCCCCAGAACGGCTGATCCCCTGTTTCAGGGGAGGGAATGTGACGATGATGAAAATGATACTAAGAGTAGCTAGCATTTACAAAACACAGACGGTCAGACTATGTGCTAAAGCAGACATCTTCACTTTGAATCCTCACCCCCTTTTCCAGGTGAGGAAACTGGGGTGCACACACAGGAATTCACTCACCCAAGGCTGATAAGTGGTGGTGCCAGGATGAAATCCCCTTTCTGGGGGTTCCAGAAGGTTCTGCGCATCCCAGTGCTCCCCTCCCTGAGTCATCCCAGACTAGCTGGCTCTGACCAGCCCCTCTGACCTCCCTGACACCTGTGATGGAAACTTCCACCATGCTGCCCCTTGGCAGGGACCAACCACACAGGCCACAGGTGTTCAGCAGGTCAGGGTGAGGGGAAACTGGCTCTCAGCACAGGAGCCAGGATTCCAGTCCCAGCCCCACCTTGACCCACAGCAGGTGCCTCCGCATTTCTGGGCCTGGGCAGAGGGGCAGGTGGTCGCTGTCCGCACCAGCCCTGGGGAGCAGCCCTTCCTGGCCCCATCCATGAGCCTGGCCCTGGGAACCTCCGGACTCTGGGCTTGCTGAGCAGGGAGAAATGATGCCATCAGGGGCTACAACGCCTGCTTCCTGTGGCCGGAGGCGTCCTCATGCAAGGCCTGGATGTCCCTGAGCTCCTGCCTCTGGGGATCAATGCCCAGGACAGTCTTACACACTCGGAGAGCTGCCCAGCCTGCCAAGAGGAGGGACGTGCAAGAGGGGATGATGGTGAGACGCAGAGTGAGTCACAGCAGGGCTTACGAGCGAGCGCTTAGCAAAGTATTCCCCATGGTTTCCTTCCCTGGCCTTCTCATTTGTGTTACAAAAGAAGGAAGAACTAGTCAGAAATCTGGTGGAGATGATGGAAACCCCCAGGGGAGAGACGGTGGGGAAACCCTTGTCCCTGGGGTAGGGGGAACAGGGGGAGGTGTGGGGAGCATGCAGCGGTCCTGAGAAAGGGAAGCCCTGAGTTCTGCCCTTGCTGTGGGCCTCGGGCTCAGCAACACACAGACCCTCAGTTTTCCCCATCTGAGAAATGGTGCCAGCAACCTGGCTGCCTGGAAGCTGCCATCAGGCAGCCCAGTGCCGGGGGAAGGAGGTGGGCTCTGAAGTCACTGGCCAGGGTTTTGAGGGCAGAGCCCCCATGTGGATGAAGAAACTTGCCACCACAGCCCCCCCAACAGCTTGTTGGGGATATGGCGAGTCTGTTGCCATCACTGGGTCACGTTGTTTGGCTCAGCTGACCACAGGGCAACGGCCAGTTGTTGGGGTCAAAGAGAACACTGAGGGGTCTGTGCTTCCACCCAGGTGCCTCCAAGAGCAAATAGCCTAAGACCTGGAATTCCAGGTTGGCCCCGCTGAGTCAGAGGACTTAGCCCCTTGTGAAGAGCACCCACTTAACAGAGGGCAACCTGAGGTCTCAGGGGTGACCACGTCAGGACAGGAACTTGAAGAGACCAACTGCCTTAGGACACGGCCGCCCTCTGCAGGGTAACAGCTGTCACCCAGACCTCATGAGAACAAGCTGGAACAGATGACTTCACCTGTCATCCCTCACCTCTAACCTCTTATCACTAACTCCGCATGTTCAGCCGGCTGACCCCTGCCGTCCCAGGCTCACAGCCGTTGGTCCCCGCCCTGGTCAGCCACCACCTTGACCTCCACTGTATTCCAAATGCTTCCTTCAATCTCCTTCCCCCAAACCTTTGCCTAAGTCACTTGACCCCTCCCCTCCCTGCCCCGACTGGAATCAATGTCTTTCTCCAACCTCCACTGCAGAGCAAGGACCGCCTGCCTTTCCCTTGGCCTTGGGACCTCACCACCATTGCCCCACCTAGAAGCTTTTGCCCACCTGGACTCTCAGAGCACAAGGGGACTCCATCAGCCCTCTGAGTCCAGCCCTGCTAAATGCTGAGTGTCCTGTGCAGCCTCACCATCAAGTGGCCATTTCTTGCATACCACCTGTGATGGGGAGCTCACCACTTCCCAAGCAAGAGCAACTCAAACTGGCAAATGCTCACTGATTCTTTGCCGTGGCACTCTACCAGGTGTTCTGGGGGACTAAGAACATGTCCTGACAATTTCTGGGCTTGGGCCATTTTAGTTACCCAGTCAGACAATGGACACTGAGTTTATTCGTTCATTCATCAAATATTTATTGAGTGCTGGGCACAGCGGTGAACAAAACAGGTACAGTTCCAAGAGTGAGGGGACGCAGATGAAAAGTGCCACCACCCGCTCAGCAGGGGTGCTGTGGGCTGGCATCTGATGAACTGGGTCTTGAAGGATGAAGAGGACACAACAGGAGCTGTCATTACCCTTGGAGAGAAGCAGGTGAAAGTAGGGACGTCCCGGGGCACCCGCAGAGCTGCTCAGGTATCAAGGCGCATAGTGGGGGGGGGCCGGGGTCAGGTGGGAGGGGAGATCAGAGGGGACAGGGCTGCTCTGAGGCATCCGAACCATCCAGAGGTGACCTTGAAGGCCCAAGCAGGACCCAACAAAGAGTTCCCAGACCTGGCTTGGGGTTCCCTCTTCTCTTGGTTTAGGGTGATTCTCAGCCTACTGAGCAGAGGAATCCAGCCCTTTCTCCTCCTCCAGCCCTCAAACCCGCAGCTATTTTTACAGCAAGATGCTGTGGCCACAGGCCCCTTGAACGGGGTGCCTCTCTCGTGCCTCCACAGAATAAGCTCACTCACCAGCCCTTTCAGCCGCGGCTATAAAACAGGCAGGAGGCAGCCCGGGAGACATTCTTCTTAGCTTTAAAGGCTTCCTTGTCTTTTCTAAGTGGCTCCAAATTAGAGGAAGGCTCCAGACAGGGGTGGGTCTGGGGAGGAGGGGACACCAGGGAGTTTGGGAAAAGACAGACCTCCCCCTAATTGTCCTCAAGATCTCAGTCGTCCCATCTGATAATTAGAGAGTTGATGGATGCAAAAGGCAATTTCCTTTGGAGTAAGAGGGAGCAAAGGGTAAATCAGCTCTAAGTCCGGGTTCTGTTCAAAATATTAACCACAGGGTGGTGGCCTGACTCTGGCCCCTGGTCAATTGGAGAAGGGGGATGCCTCAACCGTGAGCATGGGGACTACTGTGCCAGCAGCCAGATTTATTGGTCTGGATGCTGAGTGAGGAACGTGGTCCTCAGGAAGCATGCACCTCCCTGGTTTTAGGGCCCTGCCTCCAAGGGATTATCTAGGGGAGACTCCTGGGTCGACGTTACTACTCCTCGCCCAATTTCTGATCTCATTACTGGGGACGTGATGGGGAGGTGGGGGATGGTGAAAAAGCTATTGGAACCCAGACCTCCTGACCTCTGGCTTGACCACCCTCTCTGGCCCCCAGGGGAGATCCTTTTCATGTGCTCACTTTGCCTTCCTCAGAGCTAAGTGGCTACAGAGGTGGACAGGGTGGTTTGGGGACCAGGCCACAACCAGGAGGATACAGGGGTCCAGGGGTGGAAGTGGGGGGCTCTCACTGCAGCATCACTGCAGAGGGTGACAGTAATTTGTCTTCCCAGCCACAATAGCCACAAGGCACGTCAAACCTATCATCAACTTGTGCTGAAGAGTTGCAGGGACTCATAGTTGCATAGAAGCAACCTAGGGGTTGTAGTTCACAGTCAGCTCAACTTAGACATGTGGTTTTAAAAGTGCAGGTGTTCTTGGGTTGCATTACTAGAGGTCTAACTCCTCAAGCCAGGGAGGTGACAGTGCTACCTTCTGCTGAACTACACAAACAACAGAAGACTTAGGCTTGGTTCTAGTGCTGCGCTTTGCAGGGCGGGCTTTTGGAGGATAGTCACATGAATTGTGGCTGAGGGGCTGGAGGCTCCCAGCTGGAGAGAAGCAGCCTTGGTGAGAAGCATAATCGTGGCAGTTGCTGCAGTTTATCAGCTGTGCCATGTGTGGCCTGTACCCGCCCAACTAAGACCACCACTGGGCTCTGAAGCCTCCATCTTCCTTCCTCTTTGTGTTTGCAGCCTGGCTTACAGCCTTCTCCAAGCTCAGCCCCTTAGGAAGAACCTTCCCTCTGTTACCCCATTTTAACCTCATTGTTTGGGTTATTAGCTATTGCTATGAAAAGAATCACCCTGAATCACAGTGGTGCTTTCAGTTTCTATGGGTCAGAAATTCAGAAAAGGCATAGCAAGGAAGGCTTGTTTCTACTTTGTAACATCTGGGACCTCTGCTGGGAAGACTCTAAGGTTGGGGGTGGCTGGATAGCTAACACTGGAAACTTCTGAAGGCTTGGCCACACATGTGTTGGTGTCTGGGCTGGGAAAGCTCAAAGTCAAGGACTTGGGCCTCCTCACAGCATGGCGGCCTCATGGCAGTCAGACTTCTAATACAGTGGCTCAGGGCCCCAGCACAAATGTCCCAGCCGATAAGGTGGACATTCCATGGCTTCTTGTGACTTAAGCTTGAAGTCATATAGTGACCCTTCTACCCTATCTCTGGGTCAGAGCAGTCACCACAGCCTGGCCCAGTGGCTAGGAGAAACGACATAGGCCCTACGGCTCAAAGAATTTACAGACACATTTTACAACCGCCTCTGCCACCCAGCCTGGGCTCAGGGGAGAAAGTGGCTTAAGGTCACAGACCTGGTAGGCAGAGGAGCCCGAATGGAGACCCAGCCCCAAGGGACTTGGCACCATCATCAAGCACGTGAGCCCAGGAGGGCTGGGGAGCTTACTTGGGGCATGGCAGCCGGTCACTCTCTCCTTGGCCAGGAAGGCCGGAGTTGGAAAGCAGCCAGAGCAGGGATGGAGGTCAGGATGGAGAATAACCTAAGTGTAGGACCAGCCTTCGCCCTGCCCTTCCCACTAGGCCTGACCCAGCCATGACCCTCCGCATCTCAGACTCCCCATCGGCCCTTCCCCGAGCCCCCAAAGGCAGCCTCCTCGCACCTCACTTTCCTTGAAAACTGGAAACTGAGGCTCAGAGAGTTAAGGGGTGTTGGGCCAGCTGCCTCCTCCTCTTGCTCTTTCTGTGTGTCGGACCCCTGCCTACCACGAGTGGGGCGATGGAGGGGAATGCGGGGGCTTAGATACTGTATCCCCCAAGCCCAGTGGGCGTTTCTGTGGGCGCTCAGAGCAGAGGAGGCCCCTAGAGTGGGAAGAGTCCAAGGGGCAAGCCCAGCCCCCAGTTCACAACGCGCCATCGTCAGCCCGTCGGACAGCTGAGGAAGCTGAGGCCAGGAGCAGGGAAGGGCTGGCTCCAGGTGCCGCTGTAGGACTTTGACCCCATCCTTGAATTGACACCTGGGAGCTGAGCGAGGGGATATCAGATGGGCACCCCACACACACACACAGATGCAGGGCATTCTGCCAGCAGACCATGGCACAGGCGATGCTCGGCCTTGGGGCCCTCCCAGGGGCCTGGAGGCTGCCAAACACACCAATTTGCTGTACTAATATGTGCTTTCTGCTGCTCAGGGCCTCCTCACACCCTCTCCTGTGAACCGGGCCAGAGGCAACAGAACAAACTATAATTATGTCAAACCACGCCCTGCTGCCCTGGCTTAGCAATTAGCCAAGGTGCCCAGCATCCAGCAGCCTCCGCCCTCGCCTGGCTCAGTGCAGGCAGTGAACCAGAAGCTGGGACAGGGAGTGGGTCACTTTTTAATACCCCCCACCACTGACCCTCTCCTCCAAGAAAAAGTGCCCGCAGAGGGAGGAGATCATGGAACCAGGCCCTCACCCACCCCACATACCAGAGCACCCGGTGGAGGGGACGGTGGAGAGCAGAGCGCTCCCGGGAAGGCACCCCTCACCCACGCCCAGGCTGTGGGCTGATCTGCAGGGGGACCAGCAGTGCAGCTGCAATCTTCTCCCCTGGGCTCTGGGGGCTGTGGCTAGACCAGAGCTTGAATCTGAAATTAGACAGACCTGGGGTCAGATCCTGCTGGGCCTGTCTTCTCTGTGACTCATGTACGTCACTCCGTTTCCCCAAGGTCTCTTTCTTCGCCCGTAAGCCGAAATTCGTTGTACTTACTTAGCAAGTTTGGTATGAGGATTAAAGCATCGTGCCTGGAACATGACTGGTGCTTATCAGTTGGGGCTACAAACCCTGTCTGGTCGTTGGCTGAAGACATGGCTGTCGGTGCAAAGGCCCCCCAGTTTCAAGGCCACATGGCCCAGCATATATGCTGGCCCTTATGTCACTGCACTGATGGTGACTTTCAGGGGAACGCTGGCTGTGTCTACTGCACCCAAATGCAGGCCTGCAGCCCAGCCCGAAGCAGAGGACCCGGAACCCAGGGGGCATTGATGGTCAACAGCAGTGGACTGTGCTTTGAATTGATTCCTGCCGCGAATGCTGGCTCACCTGCTCAGACCAGGTCTTGCCCCTGCCTCTGTTCAAGAATCAATTAAGGGGGAGGGGTGTAGCTCAGTGGTAGAGCGCATGCTCAGCGTGCACGAGGTCCTGGTCCCAAGTACCTCTGTTAAAAATAAATAAATAAAAACTTAATTACTTCCCCTACCCACCCCCCAAAAGTAATAAAGTAAAAATAATTTTTTTAATTAAAAAAAAAAAGAATCAGATTAGCTTCCAACTTGTCCCAGTTGTATGATGATTGTTCATTGATACCTTCTGGAAAGATCAAGGAAGCACCAGCATCTTAGGCTGAATGGAGCACAGATATATTGGGAGGATGGTGGGCTGGGAAACATGGGTGGTGTGTGTGGGGGGGGTGTAGAAATGAATGCTCACCTCCAGCAGTAGGAGGTCCTTGGATAACATTGACACTGAGAAGCCAACTGGTAGCAAAGCAAGCATGCTATTTAGTGCTACGGAAGGAACTATGAAACATCAGCTCAAATGGAGAGTAGTCGCCTTAGAGGCAGAGAAGAAGCGGGGGCAGGAAGAGGGGTGAGATACAGACTCTCCATTTAACTCATTGATTGACTGATATAATGAACACCCAGCAGCCCATCATAGCACCCAATAACTAGAACATCACCAATAACTTATATCCCTGTCCCTTCTTAGCCACCTCTCCTCCTCCAAGCCACGTAACAACCATCCTGAATTTCGCATGTATCATTCTCTTGCTTTTTCTTGTTTTATTACATAGTCATATATGCTTAAATAATATATTGTTTAGCTTTGCTTATTTTTAAGTTTTAATATAAAAGGGCAGCCAAAGTCTTCTGGGACTTGCTTTTCCACGCAACATTATGTGACCAAGTATAAGACATTGGGTGTCTGGGTCCAATCTTTCACACCTCCCAGAGCAGCCCCTTGTCATGGCCTTACCATGGGCAGGCTACTCCCTGTCCCAAGACTTGGAACTTGGCCACGTTGTGTCATAAAGTCTCAAAATTCAAGAACTGCTGCCTTGACGTCTTAGAGCAGAGCAGCCCTGGCCAATCCACAGATCTCCAGCTGAGGCAGGGTGTCTGCCAAGTTTGGTTTAGATCGACCAAGCCCCAGCTGAGCTGAAAATCCATGAAAATGAATGATTGTTACTTTCACCATTGCGACTTGGGTGATCATCATTGGGTGATTTGTGAGTTAGGCAGCATTATCGTGGCAATAGCTAATCATTCCACCAAACTTCATCTGCACTGTCAAGGGAAGACCTGGTTTATTCTCAGCTATGTGACTGTAGCATCATTAATGTGTCCATTTTCCTACCAATGGGCTCCTTTTGCTGTCACCAACAGCGCTGCCTTGGACAGTCTTAGACATGTCTTGGTGCACGTGGGCAAGAGTTGCTCTGGGGAATTCAGCTAGAAGTAGGAATGCACTCACTCTACAGCATGGTGCCACGTTGTTGTTCAAAGAGTCTGGATCCACTTTCAATCTGAGCTTGGGCGCAAGACCCTGCCAATCCCAATCTTCGCCAGCGTCTGCTGTCAGATTCATTATCTCTTGCCAATTCAAAGAGTCTAACGGGTATCTCATGGTGTACGAGTGGAATTGTGTCCCCTGCCCCCTAAATAAAAATAAGATATGCTGGAGTCTTGACCCTTAGGTCCTCAGATCGGGACCTTACTTGGAGATAGGGTCTTTGCACAAGTAATCAAGTGAAAATGAGGTCATGAATCCAACATGTCTGTGTCCTTCCAAAAAGAGGAAATTTGGACACATGCACAGAGGGGAGACACTGTAAAGACACAAGGAAAGTACCGTCTACAAGCCACAGGATGCCTGAGGCTATCGTAAGCTAGGGGGCAGGCCCAGCACAGATTCTCCCTCACAGCCAGCAGAAGAAACCAACCCTGCCCGCACCTTGATGTTGGCCTTCCAGCCTCCAGAACCAGGAGGCAATCAGCGAACGGGGTTGGATCCCCATAGTTTATGCACTGCGTTACAGCGGCCCGCGCCGGAAACTAACACACACAGTGAACTTGATTTGTGTGCACCAGAATACATAGCGAAACTAAACACATCCTCTTACTGGTCTTATTTTTCGTTCTGGTATGAAATACCTGTCCTGATTTGGGGGCTATTTTTCTGCTGGACTTTTTCTTAATTGACTTACAGAAATCCCTTACTGGTTCTTGACAATAAGCCTTTTGGCATTTTCTCCCAGCTTACCTTTTTACTTTCTTTAGTATGTCTTTTGATGAGCAGAAGTTCTCCAATTTAAAGTAGCCGAAGTTCTCCCACTTTTTGTTGAGGTTTGGTGTTTCTTGCGTTTTCTTTATTAATGGCAAATGAAACTGACAATAAGTCAGTACTAAATGTTCTGTAAAAAAGAGAAATTATGTCAAATTTACATGATGAAATACTCTAAAATACTACACAGGAGTTAAAAATTGTTTCAGGTGAATACTATGCTCTAAAAAGATATTCACATTATAATAAGTAAAAATAGCAAGGAATAAAATATTACACACAATTCTATTTTTGAATGAGTTGGAGGAACTGAAACCTCCCCTACCCTTCAACAGACCTAGACTTGAAATAAAAATCAAAATAATTCAAGCTGGGTCCATTCCTGCAGGGAAGAGAAGAGAGCCCTTTACTGCTAGAGCGGGTTCAGTCGTGATCAAGTCAGGCTCCCACTGGCAGATCGACTGTTCCAAAGGGAGCGAAGCCAAAGCCGTACTGCCAAGGGAAGAATATTCACCTTGATTCGAAACTGGCCTGTGTTCTTCTGAGAAAGCAATCAGGAAAACAGGGCTCACTTGGGTGAGATGTGTGTAGTAGCTCTTGTCCTTATGCAGGTGGTCCTATAGTTCTCTCTGGGAGAACGCTGAGCTGGCCTTGGGCGCCCACCTGCATCCTGAACAAGGCACCAGAATGATGTAGGGGTGGGGGCAGATGGGGTGGGTTGGAATTCCTCTATCAGAGAAGTTTAGGAGCAAGAATCTATTAGAAGGAAGGACTTCGAGATTTGCATTGAAGTTACATTCATATAACAAATGCCCTGATTTATGTTGTCTATTTCAGGTGGCTTGGGGTTCAGGAGGGCACCTCTAGAGATTGATGGAGGGGAAGACCCCTAGGCCATCACTTGTGCCCTGTCTGGTATAGAGCTGAAGAGATGGGAATTTCTTTTTCCAGAGAGAAGGGGAGGAGTGTCTAAGACAGGGAGGCAGGACTCAAAATGCATCAGACAGAAGATCTCAAAAGGGGAAGCAGAAGAGGAAGGGTGGAGGAGGGTCCTTCCCCGACAGAGGGCACGGGATCTCCTGTGTCTTGCATTTCCTCCCCTGTCCTTGCATGGGCGCTGTCTGGCCATCCAGACCTTGGGGGATTTCTGACCTGTATGTCCCCACCTCACCATCAACCTACCTGGGGAACTGTAATGGTTAATTTTGTGTGTCGCCTTGGCTGGGCCACAGTGCACAGATATTTGGCAAAACATTCTAGATGTTTCTGTGAATCTGTGTTGGAAGAGATTAGCATTCACATCAGTGGACACTGAGAAAAGCAGATTGCCTTCCACACTGTGGGTGGGCCTCGTCTAATCAGTTGAAGTTCTCCTTAGAACAAAGACTGACCTCCCTGGAGCAAGAGGGAATTCTTCCAGCAGTCCACCTTAGGAATTAGACTGCAACTCTCCCCTGGGTCTCCAGCCACCAGCTCACCCTGCAGAATTTGGAATTGTATGTCCACAATTGCTTTAAAATAAATCTCCCTCTCTCTCAGGTCTCACCCTGACCCATATAGGGACTCTGAAAGGGAACCTGGCCACACCCTGTGGGAGGAATGTCGCAAAAGGTGAGCCTCGGCTGGTTTGGGGCAGAGGGAGAGGTCAGATTTCCACCCCACCTAGGAAGGAATGAGAGGTGATGAATTCCTTATTGCTTTGACAGGCAGCCGAGGGAGGAAATGTCGAACCCAGCACATAGTAAGTACTCAATAGTATTAGATAAATGGTGAGTACATAAAGCTTGTGGAGGGGTCCTCAGCCCCTGAGGAGGCATGAGGACTAAACTCTTGGAAGACAAAGACAAGAGGAAGGTCTTCAGCCTCTCCCTGCCCCCATCTCAGAGCCCCATGCAGGGCTTGGCACATTGGGGTCCTCAACGAAGCCACCTGAGGTCATGTTCCCACACCCAGCTGACCCTGGGGCACAGCAGGGCAGCAGACACCCCGCCTGACTTCGGGGTGCTCACGCTGTGGGGAGCCTGCGAGGCGCCCCAGTGACCCAGGGACACTGTTTGAAGTCCTGGCACCTTCTAAGGATTCAGTTTAACAAGCTGGGTGCTGCAGGCACCTGGATGAAAGACGCTATATGAAGACATGAGATAATTACCAATTAAAGCCATTTTCTTAGAAACAGGAAGGTCCCATTTGCCAGGAGTAAACAGTAGGGGCAGGCCCAGCCTGGGAAAGCCGTTCTGGGTGGGCTCAGAAGCCAGTGTGAGTCAGAGCACGGGGTCAGGTGAGGCCAGAACTCCCTCCCCCAAGTCCCGAGGGTGAGAAGTCAGCAGGGATGCAGCGGCAGGGCGCCCAGGGGACTGGGGAGCCCCACACCCGGCTCTCCACCCTGCCTGGCAGGAATGAAGAAATGACTGGACTGGCCCAGATGGAGGGGCACCTCCACCTAACCTGGGGACATCCCGACATCCCCTGCAGCATGTAACCTCGATGAAGAGACCGACGGGGAAGCAGGCCCTGGGGCTCCCTTTTCATTAATCTCACAAACCCCTGTTGGAGGCCTCCCGTGTGGCTGAGTGCCTGGGGTACGGCAGCGGATGAGAGACAAGCATGCCTGCCCTCCTAGGGTGTACCTCATAGCGGCCAAACCTCACTGGGGCTTACGATGGACTAGACACCTCTGTCGAGTGTTTTAGGGGCTGGCTCTTTTGACCTTCACCCTGACCTTAGAAAGAGGTCTGTTAGGAACCTCCTTTATAGAGGAGGCTAAGTGATTCCTGAGGTCACCCAGCTAGTAAGTGAGAAGCGCCAGGCTCTGCACTAGTGACCACTGCGCCCATCCCCAGGCTCCTCAGCATCCCTCCCGCCTGCAGCCGGGAGGCTGGTAAACAGACTGGCATTCATCCCTCGATGGGCAGCCTAGCCTTGCAGACTCCCAGCCTCCAGGAGGAACTGGACCCCTCCCCAGCCCACCCTTCTCTCCTGGATGCCCCTCAAAGCCAGATCAGGCTTTCCCTTTAAACGCCCACACTGACCCTATCCCCATCACTGAGAACCAGCCATTCAAAATTCCACGCCAGTGAGCTGGGACCAGTTCCAACTCCTCCTGTTCCCTGCTCTCCACATTCCATCAGCACACGGAGAACGGAGGCTGCACGTCTCCAATGGGCCAAGTGGATCAGGACCCAGCAGCCCAGAGCAGATCCACAAAGAGCCATAGCTCCTTTTACCACGTGCCCTGGTCAGCTGGTTGGCTGATGGCTAATTCCTGCTCTCCTGCCCAGTGGGAAAGCTCCTTGTAAACTATAAAGTCTGTAAGAGTGGAAGCAAGTCTCAGATCAAATGTACTGGCATAGCCCAGTTTCCCCAAATCACATGGCACTTGGAGATGATTGTATTCAGCAATTCATATAATGACCAACTGTGTTCTGGTACCTATTATGTGCCCGCTGCTGTGTGAGTGCATCTCAGATCATAGCTACCCAGGGGTGTCTATGATAACAGATGAGGGGCTCAACACTCAAAAAACAAGTTCTGCCAGAGGTGGGGGACAGCTGCATCAGAGATCAGTTCTTTCCCTGATGCCTCCAGAATTAGTTTTTATTGTTACATAAAAACATAAGCAGACATTTAGTGTCTAAGACAACACACCCGTTTGTTATCTGACAGTTTCCATGGGACAGGGGTCTGGGCACAGCTGGCTGAGTCACCTGCTCAGCATCTGACAGTCAAGCTGCCAGCTGGGCTGTGCTCTCATCTGCAGGCTTAGCTGGGGAAGAATTCGCTCCCACGCTTACTCTGGTTCTGGCAGAATTCATTCCACTGCTTGGCATCTGTACGGCTGAGGACCCTTTGCTGGCTGTCCACCGGAGGCTGCCCCAGGTCCCAGAGGCTCCATGACTTTCCCTGCTGCGTGGCCTTCTCCAGCGTAACTACTTCATGAAGCCAATGAGTCTTTCTCCAGTCTGCTAAAAGGAAGTCTTATAAATGTAACAGAATCACAGGAGTGACATCCCATCACTTTTGCCTTTTTTGTTGCTGTTGTTAAAAGCAAGTTTTACAAGTCCACCCACATTCAAGGGGAAGGGATTGCACGGGAACAACGGGAGATGGAAATCACTGGGGGTCACAGGAGGGTCTGCACTTGATGTGCCCGAGGACGGATGAGGGGCACTCCAGAGCCCGGGAGGGTTGTCACTGGCCAGGCTTCCAGAAGGGCACACACACACACACCCCAAGCATCCCCTGCTGGGAGTTTCACATCAAAGACCCCATAACAGGCTCTCACTTTCTTGGATTCTCATCTCAGGAAGTCCCCTGAACGGGAAGCAGGGCAGGAGTTGCCACCCCTGCATGAGCATGGGAAACCAAGGCTCCCGGTGTGCCTGTGACCGCGCCGTCCCCAGGCCTCCTGCCTCCGCACAGTCCTCGCCCTGGTGCCGAGGCTGCGCTGTTCCTCCCGTCTGCTGTGTCGGTGCAGCCTCAAATCACCGCCCTCTCTAAGCCCCAGAGGAGCTGGAGCACCTCTTCCCTGCACGCGTGTTTCTGCAGACTTGTTTACAGTTGTTGAACTATTTTCGTCAAATTAATTAAATACATGCTAAATCCTCTCCAATTTGTTGTGTGATAAATTAAAGATGCTAAGATTGTGAAATGCACAACAAAACCTGTTTATTCTGATAAAAGCCTGCACGACAGCCCCGAGTCGTGTGTCAGATGGTCCAGAATCTACTTCCACTATCAGAATAGAGGCTTCTGGCCACTGAGCCCCTCAGTGGCTGGGATCCCAGTGAGCCCACACGGCTACCTAAAATGGGGATGTGAGGCTCAGAGGGAGGCGACAGGCCCCACATCCCCCAGAGAGAATGATGCTCGGAAGCCAGGACTGCAGAATGCAGAGTCCTTCCCTGCTGGCTTCTGGCTGCCCCCAGGGTTAGCAGCTTGTAGGGGTAACAACAGTTAATATGGGTCTGGTGTTGTAAGCACATAAACTCAAGTAATCCTCATACAACTGTCTGAGGGAGGTGCTGCTACTGCCCCATTGCACAGAGAACTAGGTAGAGGCATGGCAAGTGACTGGCCAAGTGCACACAGCCTAGGACGTGGAGGAGCCTGGATGGGGCCAAGCAGTCCGGCTCTGAGTCTATGCCGGTCACACTATGTACACAGGACCCTCCTCCAGCTCTGGTCACCCACCCAGCGCCCCAGCCTCTGGGTCCAAGATACACACCTCCAGCACCATCACCACCCCACAGCAAGTGTCCGCCTCACACCCACCCAGGGGCCTCCCGCAGCTCCAGGGATGAAGAGGGTAAAGGCACTCCAGCCAGAGAAACTGAGACCCAGAAAGTCTCCTGCCATCAGCCTATGGCCCACACAATCCTTCCCTGAGTACAGGGATGTACAGACTCAAAGCGACCCCATAGCCACTGCCCATGTGGGTCGCTTGGCAAACCCCAGAGCTGAGCTTTGTTATTCCCATTCTGTGGATGAGGAGACTGAGGCCCAGGGAAGGAAAGGGACTTGCCCAAGCCCCGTGCAGAGGTGGTGGCAGAACAAAGTTTAGACCCAGGAAAGGCTGAGCTGCTGGTGCCCAAAACGCAGCTCCTCACTCCAGTGCAGCCTAGTCACCATCGTCACTCCGCTGCCCTCAGGTTAACCAGATGCTCTGGGCATCTCGGGGCCCCGATGCAGGCCTTACTCTGCTGTGATCCCGGCTTCCACCCCCGTGGGTGGGCACTTGTGGGACCCCACTCGCTGAGTCCCTGAGAAACTCCGAGCAGTTGTGAGTTGAGAACATCTTGTCAGTTCCGAATGCGGAAAGCATGGCAGTTAGTGGCGCTGCAGCTGCTGCTGCTGAGATGGAGGGGAAGGAAGAGGGTGCGGCAAGCTGGGTGGGTTCCCGGGGGGGCCCTCCTGCCAAGGAAGGCGGCCCTCCACAGACCTCAGCCCTGTGCAACCCACTTGGGCGGGCAGCGGCCCACCCTGCGCAGAGCCAGGCTGCCCAGGAAGGAGGCAGGACGCACACCCTCAGTGATCTCTCCCAGAGCTCTCTTGCCCCTTCTGTGTCCCAAAGTGGTGGCACTGGCTCCCTCGCAAGCTCTTTGATGACAAGTTGACCACGTGTCTCCCACCCCACGATGTCCCCATGTTCCTCAGCCTGTGTGGTTTATTACCTGGCACACAGGAGGTCCCCAGCCTTTCCAGGGCACCACCTCCGGGCCTGTGCAGGGCCACTCTGGGCACAGGAGTGTATGAGGCCCAGTCCTTGCTGCCTGGTCACTCATAGGCAGAGGGGGACAGAGAGCAAAGGCCACTACTGTGCAGTGGGACAAGGCTAGGACACAGGAAGCCCAAGGAACCACAGAAGAACCCCAGGGGCCGGTGGGGAGGGTGTGGCCAAGGGAGCAAGTGAGCTGCTAGAGTGGGAGGCCAGGGCCAGTGTAGAAGTTGATGGAAATGTCTTCATAGCTTCCTCTCTGTGAGATCACAGCCAAGCATCTGGTGGCAGACCCAGGTCACTGGGAGCCAGCAGGGCCAGCAGCCCTCAAGGGGAGGACATGCAGAGGAAAGGGCAACGACAAACTGGAACCTGCTGGCATCTCTGTGTCTGCCTCTCTCACCTCTAGCCACGACAGCCTCAGAGCACAAATTTCCCCTCAAGCCAGCCAGAGGAAAGAGGATTCTAGGAAACAACGTTCCAGCCAACTTGACCTGGCATGCACCACCATGACAGAGCCATTTGCTGAGACCAGGTACCCAAGGGGGGCAAGGTGCAGGGCCACCTGGTACAGTTGTGTATGCTGTTCACTGCTCAATGGCACTCGGCTAAGGGATCGGTGGGGGCTGAACCCCTGACCCTGCCATGAAACTGTATCTACCTGGAGTCAGGGGTACCTTTACCTAATTTATATAAGATGCTCTTTGAGCTTGGGCAGGGTTTGGGGAAAGAGGATGTGTTCCAAGTGAGATGGGAGGTATCTGGGGAGACAAGCTTCCCCATCTGTGGCCAACACTGAGAAAGGGATCATTTCCCTTTAAAGACCAGGCACACAAGCTCAATAGCAAGCTCATGGCTTAAGGTGATGGTCCTGAAATCCCCGGAGAGCAGAATTAGGCCCAAGGAAGGGGTGCAAAAGTGGGCAGAGGCCAGCTTACTCCGAGGGAGAATTCTGCCCTAGGCAAAGTTATTTCAGATACAAGCTGCCTTTGGAGGTAATGAGCCCCCCATCACTGGAGATACACAAGCAAGCCTGGACAGAGGCTTAGAGGGCTTGGTGCAGGGAATGTTACGATGTGTCTGTGAGTCAAACAGGAGACGGATCTCTGAGAATGGGCAGGTGGGGCTCCCCCCAAGCCCTCGCCCACATTTTCTCTCTGCTCACTTCTTTTTGGAACTGGCTTGGGTATTTAGAAGATTAATTTCATGTTTGTGCAAAGCAGGAGATTAGGAGGGGAGGAGACTGAAGTTCTCTGTAGGTTGTTAAGAAAACATCATCTAAAAAAAGACTTTGGCAAAGTCGCTCTGGATACAAGTTACAGTTGAATGCCCTGCTTACCACCAACAACCCAGGGCTTTCGGTTGTCAGTAATTTGTTCTCATTCTCAAGTCTCAGAACCTAAAGCCCTGGGCTCTGGGATGTTAAAAGACGGAGCATATCAGAGTGGCCTCCATCCCATCAGAGCGGGGAGGGCAAGGACGTCAGCACCCCTGACCTGCTGGGGTCCAGGCTACAGACAGTTTCTGCCATGGGGACCACTGGTTCCTCTGTCCTTTGCTGCCTCCTGCATTACTTCTCAGTGATTCTGGGGGAACCGGGAGAGCGAATGAGGCTCAGACAGGGCACAGGTTCACCCCAGCACACACAGCAAGTTGCTGACTTTTAGTCCAGATCTCCTTCTCTGAGCTGCCACTTGCTCTCAGAGATCCAGGTGGCGGGAGCTCCTGGACCACAGCAGGCCTTTCCAGGGCTGGGGAGAGGGGGGCGGTGCTCGGAAGACATAGCCATCTAGCATCCTATTTTTTTCTGAAAACAGCTTTATTGAGATATAATTCACATACCACACAATTCAGCCATTTAAGGCATACGGTTCAAGAGCTTTTAGTATATTCACGTGGTTGTGCAACCAGCCCTACAATTAAATTTAGAACAGCTCTGTCACCCCAGAAGGAAACCTGTACCTGTTAGGAGTTACCCTCCACCTTCTCCTCCCCCAGCTCCTGGAAACCACGAATCTATTTCCTGTCTCTGTGGATTTGCCTGTTCTGGACATTTCATATAAGTGAAATCCTATAGTACTTGGTCTTCGACTGGTTTCTTTCACTGAGCGCAATGCTTTCGAGGCTCATCCATGTTGTAGCCCGTATCCCGACTTCATTCCTTTGCACGGCTGAATAACACCCCATTGTAGGGACACACCATGTTTTGTTTATCCATTTATCCATCGATGGGCTTTTGGATAGTTGCTAATTTTTGGCCATTATGAATAGTGCTGCTGTGAACATGTGTGTACAAGCTTTTGTTTGGATGTGTATTTCCAATTCTCTTGAGTGATTCAATTGTTTTAAGGAGGAGGAAGGAGCTGGTTGGAAGGGTTTGAAACAAACCAGAGTGTGGGTGCTAAGAAGGGCGGGCAGGCAGGCCAGATCACAAAGCATGGGGTGGCCTTGGCAGGCTTCCTGGAGGAGGAAGCGCTGCACTGGGGCTTGAAGGACAGACACAAATTGAAGAGATGAAGAAACTGGGAAAGTTCTTTCTGGTGGGAGAAACAGTCTGAGCAGAGACACAGAGAGGAGGTGATAAGGGCCCCATGCTGGGACCGCGACATCTTCTGAAGTAGCCGTGGACCCAGAACTGTGGGAGGTGTGGACCCAACCCCCCTGCTCAAAGTGCGGCCCCTGGACGAGCAGCAGCAGCAGCAGCAGCTGGGAAACTGTCAGACATGCAAATTCTCAGGCTCCACCCCAACCTGCTGAATCAGAAACACTGGGGTTGGCGCACAGCAACCTGTGTTTTCACGAGCCCCCGGCAGACTGATAACTCTTTCAGGTGCGAGACCCACTGCTACAGATGCTCTGAGCTAAGGCAGACCCACAGGTGTGAACAGCATGAAGGGGGAGAGGAGAAAAGGAACCAAGAACCCATCACTCAGGCTCCGGCCACTGTCCACCCACCCCCTTGCGGCCCTGCCCACCCCCAGCCCCGAATCGCTGCTCCAAGCCCTATCTTTGCCCACGTGGCTCCGTCCCCTGGGGAATGTGTCCCATGTTTTAGGACCTGCCTCACGCTTACCTCCTCCTTGTCGTGTATCACCCCACCCCCAGCTGACCACGAGCCCTTCCTCTGTGTTCTGACCCCAACCCCATCCCGCCCTACCCTTTCTTTATACCCTCTTTAGGGGCCAGAGTTAGTTTCTATTGCCTACAACTCAAAATGCTGACAATACAAATACAAGTGATGGGAGAGCGTTCTTAGGGAAAAGAAGGTAATCTCCAGGGAGGAGTGAAAACAAAATGCAGTTGTCCCCTGGTATCCGCAAGGGAATGGTTCCAGGACCCGCTGCAGACACCAAAATCCGCAGATGCTCAAGTCCCATAGTGGCCCCCCGTATCCGCAGATGATTCAACAAACCACCGGTCGTCACTGTTGGGTGAATCTGCAGGTGCAGAACTGGCAGATACAGTGGTGACTGTATACGTCATTATTGGAAAAATCCCCATATAGGTGGCCCTGTGTGGTTCAAGCTTGCGAGGTTCAAGAGGCAACTGTAATTGCAAGAGGTTGTCACTGAGGAAGGGGACGTGAGCAGGGAGGACTGGGGCAGGGCTCTACTGCTTTTTCATTATAAAAGCACCTCCTTATGGTCTTTTTTTTAATCCATGTGCCTTTACTAATTTGATTAAATTTTAACATATATAGTTTAGATTTCAAGGATCAAGTTCTAGTTGATGATAAGGTGGAGGTGTGACAATGGGGGGAAGTGGCTGAGTGATGTGGAGAGGAAGTTGCCGGCCAGGGTGGTGGTGTGAGAGGAAGCCTGTGGGGGGCAG
The DNA here is from genome assembly GCF_036321535.1 of Camelus dromedarius. Lineage (NCBI taxonomy): Eukaryota > Metazoa > Chordata > Mammalia > Artiodactyla > Camelidae > Camelus > Camelus dromedarius. Next base: position 28,451,032 of record NC_087459.1, on the reverse strand, counting down.
GGGTAAGGTCTTCACTGAATGAGAGGCCACAGGGGTGGGTGAATGTGGCCTCCAGGCATCCTCAGAGTCGTTTCTGCTACCAAGCCAGGCTGGCACCCTGCAGTCCCAGGAGACAGGCTCTGTCTTAAGTCGATTGCCCCAAGCTCCCTCCAGGCCCCCAGACTCATCTCCCGGCCCTCCCACTGGTTCCTCTCCCTCTTCGTGGCCAAATCCACTCAAAATCTGAAAAAGCTGTAAGAAACATTTCGCAGCCCACACTGGTGTTTGCAACAGGAGGGAGCAGATCTGGTTTTCAGACAGATTAGCAGTGATGCAGGGAATGAACTGAGAAACTAAAGAAGTTTCCCCAGATGGAGAAGATGGGGGTGGGAGGAAGGGAGGACCAGGCTGCCATTGGCCCACATCTGCAGAACGTCCAAGGAAGAGAGGTAGACTGACTGCGGTCTGGGACCTCCACTGGCTGAGCCATCAGCCATGGGTCGATGCTACAGGCAGTTAGAGTTGGGTTCAAATAAGGAAGCCCAGTTGGAGGAGTGAGTTCCCCATCAGAGGAGGTATGTAAGCAGAGGCTGTGTCTCCACCCAGCTGGGATGGTGTTGGCAGCATTCCAGCATGGGATCAGAATCTCCTCCAGCTCTGAAACTCTTAAGAAAAGGAGATGAGGAAGAAAAGCAACAGGAAAGAAGGGACGGCAAAACAGGGCCCAAGGCAAGAGAGATGCCACAATAGCAGCTGCTGGAACAGCAGCTCAAGATGGAAACGTTCCCTTATTTGTGGCGAGTTTGTTTCAGCAAATAAGAGACAGTGATAGTACTCAGGCTGTCTCCCGAAATGAATACCATCTGGGAATAAAATACCAGATTTAACAGGACTCATTTTTTTACCCACTAATGAATTGAGCCAAATTTTGTGCCCACCCTGACTGATCTGTTTAGAAAGAAGCTCTTTATTCCTGGGAGCTAGACCGTCCTTCTGGCCAGAGGAGGGCTTGTGACCACAGAGAAGTTCCATATCTGAGTCTTTTTCGGTAGAACGATGTTTACGGTGAAATATATCAGAAAATGATGTTTACGGTGAAATACATCAGCTCTACACAGAATGGATTAAATGTACAGGTACAGTTTATATGATAAACATGAATTTGGCACCCAAGTACCCATCCCCTGGCTTAAGAACTAGAATATCACCAGAACCTTAGAAGCCCCCGGTGTGCCCCTGGGGGTAACCACTGTTCCAAATTTCAGGTTAATCACTCCTTTGTTTTTCTTTAAAACAACTACATATATCCCTAAATTATATATTGTTTCATTTTGCTTGTTTGTGACCTTAAGATAATTGGACTCTTAACTTGCGTATATTTTTCTATGACTTTCTTCTTTTGCTAAATGATATTTGGAGATTTATTTACATTGATGTGTATAACTATATTTACTTTGTTTTCATTCTCCATAGAGTCCCACATCATGAATATGGATATTTTTTGATTGACTTGTAAATTGAGACATTTTTCTTTTTTAATTTCCAAATGTATACTGGTTTTCTGGTTATCGATTTATCATTGATTTGTAAATTAATTTTATTGTGGTCCTAGAATATCATCTTATGATACACACCCTTTGAAATGTGTTGAAGTTAACTTTATGAACTAATGTACGGTCATTTTTCATAAATATTCTTGTGCCCTTGAAAAACATAAATATTCTCCTCTGGTTGAGTACAATGTTCTCTATGTATCCTATTGACCAAGTTTGTGATAATACACTATTAAATCTTCTTAAGTACCTTCTGATTTTTTCTGTTTGATTTATAAATTATTGTAAGCAATAATTATAACTGTCTCATATCATTTTAGTCTCCCATATTTTCTTTTATGTCTGTCAATTTCTTGCCTTAAGTATTTTAGGTTATGTTACTAATGTATAAAAAGTCAGAATTTTTCTGTCTTCCTAGTGAATTAAATCTTTTTATTCTTCATTGATCTTCTTTATCTCTAGTAAAACTTTCGGCCTTAAAGGCAATTTTTTCTGACATTAATATAGCCTCCCCATTTTTCTTTTCTTCATTTGCTTACAACAACATTTTTCCATCTTTTGCTTTTCAGTCTTTCTGTGTCCTTAATGTTTTGCATGTGTCCCTTCCAAATAGCATATGACTAAATTTTACTTTAATGTTGTTTGACAGTCTTTGTCTTTTAACTAGAGAGTTTTAGTCCATTTATATTTTAGTGATTTGTGATCAGTTTGGGTTTATTTCTACCATCTAATATTTTCTAATTTGACCTGCATTTTCTGCTTCTTTCCTCCCTCGCTTTTCCTGTCTTCTTTTGATTTGCCTTAAATTCGACGCGACTGTGATAATATTGCAAAGCAGACAACTCCAGCATCTCAGTGTCTCACAACAACAAAAATGGCCTGAGTTTGGCTACAGCTGTGCCTGGTCTTCCCGTTGTTCCATATTGTGGGTCAGCTCCAATAATCTGCTCACTGGGACCAGGCAGAGGCAGCAAAGGCTCTCCGGCAAGAAAGTAGCAAGGATGCAAGAGATAAAGCCAAATCATGCAGGACATTTAAAACCCCTGTTCCTGCTGCATCTACTCACAGCCCATTGGCCAGTGGAGGTCACGTGGTCAGGCTCAAGCTCAGTGGTCTGGGGACATCTGTTCCTCTCCTGGGGTGGGGCACAGGCAGAGTGAATGCTGCTAAACAAACACACATCCCACCCTGAGCGACTGACATTTTTAGGGGAGTTTCCTCTCCTTTTTTTCATTTCATTGTCCCACCTTGTCCCCATTTATTTGAGTAATACATGACATGTCTATTCTTTTAGCCATTATGTTAACTATGTTAACATGCATATTTACTAAATTCTAAAGTTAACTTATTTCCCCTGGCCGACAGATATGAGAACCCTTTAGCCGAAATCACTCTCCTTCCAATTTCCATGCTATTTTTGACCAGCATTTTAGTGCTGAACTGTTTTGCCACACGCATATTAGACATTATTGTATTTCATACAGGCAATGTTTATTTTTTGCCTCCACATTTACCATCATGTTGGCTCCTCATTCCTTTTTGCATCTTAGTCTTTTCACTGGAGATCCTTTTCATTCTTCAAGCACAACAAAATTTCATTTTATAAAGGTCTGGCTGAATTTGCGTTTATCTGAAAATTTCCTTATCTCCCACTCATGCCGAATATAGACCTTATTCATGCATTCAGCATATATTTATTTGCTGGCCTACTATGCAGCCAGACACATTCTAGATATTTGGGACACCTCAGTGAGCAAAACTCCCAAACTTCCTGCCTTTGTGGATTTCACATTCTAGAAGCATGGGTAGGGGTAATAAACAAAATGGACAAATCAAGTGTCTTGTATGTTACAAAGTAAAAACCTATGTCAAAAAGAAAAGTAGAGCAGGATGAGGGAGGTCAGAAATGCCTGGGGAAGAGACAGTGGTCAGAGTGGACCTCTGAGAAGGTGACATTTGGGCCAACACTTGTGAATAGCGTCGGGAAGAGTATTCCAGGTGGAGCGAGGGGTTGCTGCAAAACTCCTAAGGTGAGAGTGTGGCTGGCACAGTCAAGGAACAGCAAGGAAGCCAGAGTAGATGGAACAGACTGTGCAAAGGAAAGGGTATGAGAAGCAGCCAGAGCTGACCAAGTAACCGAATCACATGGGGCTTGTGGCCACTGTAAAGTCTTTGAGCAAAATGAGCACCTACTGTAACATTTCAAGCAGAATAACACTTACCTGAGTTTCTGTGATGATCATTTTGCCTGCTATATTGATCAATGGAAGTTATTTCAGCACATTGAAAAAAATTGTCTTTTCCACTGCCTTCAGCTGCCATTGTTGCTGTTGGGAAGTCAGCCATCGATCTAATTGCCATTGTTTTGTGGGCGATCTCTTTGCTCTTTGCCCTTGTCTTTGGAGTTCTGCAGTTTCCTGGTGATCTGTTGCAACGCGTGTTGCCTTGAATTCTTCTTGCTTGCAGTTCACTGATTTCTGAATCTGCAGATTAGTCTTTCAATGATCCTAGAAAATTCTTGGCCACTATCCTTTGAAATGCTGACTTTCCCCATTCTATCACCTCTTTTTAGAACTCAGTTAGCTACATATTAGACCTCTATCCTTTCATCTTTGCTTCTCTTTTTTATTTTTCATCTCTTTGACCCTTTGCATTATGTTTTGAGTAATTTCTTTAGATCTCTCTCTCTTCCAATGTACTGAGTTTTTTCTCTCAGTTGTGTCTAGTTTTCCTCTTCATTTGTGAAAACAGATTTGTTTTATTTTCAACTATTGTAATTTTCCTTGGCGTAAATCCCATTAGATTCTTTTTTCAAATATGTTCATTTCATATTCATATTTACAAGTTGATCGTGTATTTTTTAGACATATAAACACAGTTATTTTACATTCTGTTTATAATCCCAACGTTAATATCTTCTGGTGCCCATTTTTGCTAGCTTTTTTTTGCCTGTTGGTTCTTACACATGATGCTTTTGTTCTACATTGTTCATAGTTTTTGACTGTGAGCTGCTTGTTTTCCTTAGAAATTTATTTGTGAGGATTGTTTGGAGATTAAAGTTGTTCATCTGGAAGTTTCTAGTGGCATCAATGCCTCTACTGGCATGCTAGCTCCCAGCTGTTCCTGCTGTCCATGTATTGGTATCTCTTTCCAAAATTCCTTTGTCCTCTTTCTTGGGTAAATGTGAGAAGACACAGTCAGTTTTCATTATTCACAGTAGTTAAATTCTATAAAGTTGCTGTGACCACTGAATAAATGAATACTGAAACATTAATCCTAGGAGAAACACACACACACACACATACATGCACATGCCCTTTATATAGATTATAATCTTAAATCCTAAAAATAACTCATCCTGGTAGACTCTATTTTCTTTATTTAAAAAAAAAAGATAAAATGAAGTTCAGAAGTGTTAAGTGACTTTCCTGGGGCTTCCCTGCTAACAGGTATCAGAGTTAAGATTCAAACCCCATCCCACGGGGCCCAGAGCTGGAGCTCCTCGCCCTGTGCTGCGTTGCACCTGCTGTCCTGCACCTGCTGTCTCCATCCTCTGGACATCTCTGGATGAGAACTGAAACAAGAAGGCAGAGCACAGCCTTGTTCAGCCTCCACTGGGAATGTGCACATGAGGCAAATAAAAAATTTCACCGCTGTACAGATGTCCATGGATGACACCAAAGCACCACAAGGATTGGCTTTGGGATTTCAACTAAATTTTAGTGAGTAGGTGAACTTGCAAATACGGAATCCATGAATAATGAAGATTGTTTGTATATAATCTTCTTTTATGCTCTGCCACAAATATCTACTCAGTAATTACTTGTCCGGTTCTTTGAGTACATCTCCAGGTGTAGGGGTGGGGGGTGCTTCAGCAGAATGATCTACATCTCGATGTTTCAGAATATTCATCTATAAAATAGAAAGACTGATAGCAGTTCAGAGGACCAACTGGAAGAATGTGAAAGTGCTTAGCAAACAGTGAAGGTGTTACTGCTGCTTACACTCCTGTTACAGTACTGAACACTCAATGCAGCGACACCTTGGTTCCAGGCACCACTTCCAGTTAGCACTATGAATTTAAGTTTATTTAGCCAGTGAATGTCCTAGGAGCGATCTGAGCCCCCCTCCACGCCTCATTAGTCATTTAGAAAACTTTTATTAAACATTGATGCTGAGTCCAGAGAGCTGTTTGATGTCGGGAAAGTTAGAGCTGAATTAGAGACAGTCCCATCCCAGATCCAGACCTCAGAGGATGAGCCAAAGGAAAGATCTGTCCCCAGCTGAGAAACTAAAGAGGATGATCTGTCCAGACTACCCAGGAGTTGCTGGAAGGACGGTCTGTCCCCTCAGACAACGCCACGTCCTACAGGAACGTCTGTCAGTCCTGTCCACAGGAGCAGCCAGTGGAGGGGAGAAGAGGGCAGGGCAGGGACTCAGACGCCAAGCAGAGAACGTGCTTCCGGGAGGAGAGGGGTCAGCTGTGTCAGAGGCTGCTGAGAAGTCTAGGATGATGCAGACTGAGAACAGCCCACTGGATTCGGTCCATATGCTCCCGTTTCATCCCAAGCGTCCCTCTGGAGGGGCAAGCGTCCTGCCGAAGGTCACACGGGCGGGAGGAGCCAGAGACAGGATTTAAGTGCTTCCAGCTGCGGCTCTTCTCCAGGGCCCCTGGCGGCCTCTGGGCAAGAGTCACATCTGCTCTGTCAAGTAACTCTGAGCTGGTCTGTCCCAGGAGGACATCCAACCTCCTCAGCAGTCACAGGGAACATCTCCCAACCCCTTGCTACCCAACAAGCCTGGTTCTAAGAGCTTGGCCCCTGTCAACGCTGGCTCCACAAAGGAGTTCCAGAAAAGTCCATAGGGTGACAGACTGGGTAAGGTGTTGACAGTGTCTTCAGAGGAGAGCTCTCAGAGTCCTGCCTCACACCCATTTCACAGCTGAGGAAACGAGGCACACAAGGGTGGTGACTTGCCCAGCCAGCATCACCCGGTAAGCCCATGGCAGAGCTGGACGTGGACCCGGGCAGTCTGACTCCAGAGCTTGCTCTCATTACCCTGAGTGTCAGGCAGAAAACTCTTTGTCCTTCTCAGGTCGAAGTCTTCATCAGTGGCAGGAATTCAGCTCTTGCCTTATCTAGTCCAGCCCTGAAGGCTTCGGGCCACCATCTGAACCTCACGGGGACCGGATGGAAAAGGAAGTGCCAGAGATGGGGAAGAAATGGCACTTGTCTCAACGAATCTTAGAGACTATGTACTGCCTTGAGTGGGAAGTGGGGAGGGGTTCAGACCCCCCCCCCAACAGCACCTTCTGCCTGGACAGCGCCCTCTGCTGTCGATCTGTTGGTAACATTTCATAGGAAGCAAAAGTTGCTGAGTCAGGGAAGGAAAAAAATGGTTTGGAAACCAATGGCCTCAAATTCATTGATTTTGAAACTCGACTGGGATCATCTTCTCCAGGATCCTTGTTAACTGATATGTGGGCTGGGACCCGCTGTCTAACAGGAGGCCCCGGGAGATTCTGGGGTGCTGGTGGGAGACCCAGGTGGGGAGTATCCTCCTCCCCTGTGGGCCTTGCAGCTGGGGGTCCCTGGGTTCTGCCGGGATCTCCCTCCTGGCCCTGCCTGCAAGCACCCACATCTGCACCCATCCTATGGGCCCTGCCCAGGCCTTGCCCACCCTGGTGGGGAGGGTGCCCCCTAAAAATGTCTGTTGATGACTGTCATTCACTCCTCCCACCTGGAATTTGGGGGTGGGGCTAGGGGAAGGGGAGCAAGGGGAAGTAGCGGACTAGGCAGGCTCAGAGCACACCCAGCCCCTCTCCTCTGGCCAGCTCTCCCCTGCCGGCTCTGCAAAGGGACCTTATTAGTGACTGGAAAGCTGGCCCCACCGCCTCCCCAGGCCTAGCAGTTGCTGAGAGAGGTTGAAACAAAGGCCTGACCGCCTCCCAACCATCCATCATTATCCCTTCCCTCGCCCGGTCCCACCACCAGGTAATTCCATTGTTAATTAAAATCCTGCAGCCTTTAATAACACAGCTCCTAATTGCTGTTTTCACCAGCCCTGGAATGGCTGTGCAGGCCTTGGGGGCCCAGGGTTTTGTTTCCTGGTTCTGGCTTTGGCAAAGCTCTCCAGCTGTATACTCACATGCTCACACTCAGCCAAGAGTCCCCATGGCTTCAACAGTGGGGGAGGGACACCAGTGCCCCCACCCTAGGGGCCACCCCAAATGTCCCTTGACATCTCCTGAGGGGTGTTGTGAAGGAAAGAGGCAGGCTCTCCACCCCTCAGAGACAGGGCTCCAAGCTGTAACCGCCGGCAGCACAGACTGGGCGCCGGCGGACTCCTGCACACGTGCAGTGGGCCTGGAAGGCCTCCTGCTGACCCTGTCTACACGTGGCGTGCCATTCTCATCCACATCTCCTCTGAGGCTCCCCACTGCCCCAAGTCCCCACTGTGCAAGTGAGGAAGCCAAATCAGAGAGGGAGGAGAATTTCCCAAGGCCACACAGCAGGCAGGCAGCAGAGCGGGGGCACCCCGAGTCCAGACCCACTGCTCCTCCCGCAGCCGGCCAGCCGCCGTACTCTCCCCATTGACTTCTGTGAACTTTTCACTCGCTTGCTCTCAGCCTCCAGATCCTTCTCCTCCTTCCCAGCTCCCTCACCACCTGCCTCACCCCAGCCCTTGCTTCTCTTCCTGGGCCACTCTGGGGGAGCACCTGGGGCCCTGCAGATGTGCACGAGGAGATAGGCGGAGATGGGGGAACCCAAGGGGGACCAGGGGACCATGGCTAGAGGTGATGAAGAGGGGGCCCCTGTGGCCACAGTGGAGCCAGGTCAGCCCTGCCCCAATGACCCACTGGTATAGACACCCTGCCACCCACCCCAAGTCTCCTTAAGGTCTAAAAGATCATCTCCAATGTCTGGGAAGGTAATCCATTAGCTTCTGCTGAAGAGGGGCCCCTACCTAAGGCCAAGCCCTTTTCTGGGCCAGCCTGTGCCCATGAGTGATGGGTGCTGGCTGTGAAGGGCCAGCCCCAGCAATGAGGTCCTGCAGGGCTGGCTGAGGTCTGGCTGTAACTCCCGCCTCTCCCGTCGTGCCCCCCACTGCTGTCCCTCCACCCCCGTGCTGACCCCTAACGCCTCCCATTAAACCTCCTGCACACATACTCCCTGCCCCGAGTCTGCTGCCAGGGCTCCTGACCTTCCAGACCCATCCTTCCATTTGGAATTCCAGATCCTACTCCCTTTGCTCAGCTCCCTCCTCCCTTCCCCTGCCCCCGTACCCCACCCCAGGACCCCAGACCCTCCATACCACTGCCCCTTACCCAAGCCCAGCTCATGCTCCTGACTCCTCCGCTGCTCCAGAATGGGGGGCATGGCCGTCTGCTCCAGCCATCAGTAACCCCTGGTACCCCAGCCAAGAGTCTCTGGAGGCCAAGCACCCCTTCTTTGCCCTTTATGCCTCCAAGGTCAGTGATGTCATTCCCATTTTGCAGATGAAGGAACTGGAAAAGCTTGCCGCAGTCCGCACAGCTGGCAAGTGTCAAGACGGAGCTCAGACCGCAGCTGGTTCTCATCCCGGGCTCGGCTCACAGCTGCCTCGGTGACTTCCTAAAACTGCCGGCTTTGTTGAGGGAATCAGTCTCTTCACTTTCCTGCCCTCACTGGTGCCTCTGAGGGAGAACCATGTTTACAAAGGACTGCTTCCCTTTATTCATTCACTCCCTCCCTCATTCATTCATTCAACAAATACATTTTGAGCATCTACCTCCGACCCGGCGCTGTGTTTCGGTGATGGGTACCTGGGTGAAGAAGCTGGACAAAGTCCCTGTCCCCACGGAGCATATATCCTATGGAGGGAGACACACAATACAAGCTAAATAAGTAAAATAAATATATAATAGGTCAGATGGTGTTACGTGCTAAGGAGAAAAAGGGGACGTGAAAGGCTTGGGGTGGGGCCAAGAGGGTGACAGGCAAGACAGTGCGGCCAGGGGAGGCCCCACTGGGAAGGGGACTTTGGACTTAAGGGTGCAGGGCCCGGTCGTGAATGACAGTGCACCTTGAGCCCTTTTCCTGGGCTCTCAGTGGTGGTGGGGACTCCAGGCAGAGTCTGGACAGAGTGGATGGGTATGCCAGTATGCCAGCCCTGTTTCCCTGTCTGGTGGGGCCGCCGGCAGGGCTCAGGGCCACTCACCTAGGGGAGGCAGCTTGTGAGAAGGCAGAAGGCCCCCTTGTCCCTGGACTCCCAACTCTGAACCCTGCCCAAGCCCAGCTCCCCACTCTGAATGGCCTTCCTGACACCCAGGACCTCAGCTTCATCCTAGTAAAGAAACACCTTCGTGTTCCTTGCAAAGATTACTGGATGTTAGCAGACCACTGGAGAGCCCAGATGATACCTTGCCCGGAGGTATCATATGTTCCCCCCAGCAGAGTCCAGTGGGCCCCAGCTACTGGCCCTCAACCAAGTGGCCCCCATCCCCTGTAGGAGGTATACTCGGCATGTTCTCCTGGGAACCCCCAAGGGAGTCAACACATTCCACAGATCTGATCAGCACCTGGTCAGGCACCCGGCCAGTGACAAGGCCCAGTCCCAGGCTGGAGCCCTGTGGCACGCCACTGTGCTGGCCGCCCTCTCTGATGGCTAAAAAGCTTCTTTCTGGTGAGTCAGGGACAAAAGCGATGTCCCATCCTGTAACCAAAACATCTCTCTTTGGCTCTTCCAGTTGGAGGAAAAGCCCAAAAAGATGCCAAATGGAGGGGTGAGAATGACAAATACAAGACCAAATGCTCAGGCTCCTTTGGAACAGAGCTGACCCTGGGAGGTGTTTGAGTTCACATGATTGGTGGGCGTGAAAAAGAAGTACTCTGCTCAACGCTGGGTGGAGGGCGCCTGGGAGGAGATTAAGTCACAGTGGCCAACAGTTACCAATTCATGGGCGAGGGAACTGCCTTAGGCTCCGCAGAAAGTGGGTGTCATCATCCCCTTCTTATTCATGAGGAATCCGAGGCTCAGAGAAAGTAAGCGCCTTTCCCACGTGGTGCTGTGGGGATTCAAACCAGGGGCGTCTTCTTTCCAAGAGACAGCCCACCCTCCAGGATGTAAACCCCCACCCCCCGCCATGGGTGGGCCCTGGTCTCTGACACTGGACCTGCAGGGAACCGTCCTCATTTGGTGTCAGGGATGAGCTGCCTGAAGACCCGAGGAAGTGCTTTGTTCTGAGCCATGGCCAGAGGGTCACCGATTCCTTCCTACTCCTTGGGCTTCTCTGTCCTGTTCCCTCAGCCACCCGGTGCCCCAGAGCTGGCCCCTCTCCCCCGACTCACGCCAAGGCCACCTTGAGTGCCAGCAGGAGGCAGTGTGGAGCAGAGGGAAAGAGCAGGGTCTCTGGAACCAGACTGACCTGGGACTGGATCTCAATGCTGTGCCATCTTGTGCAAGTAACTAGCCTCTCTGAACCCCACTATATGAGTTCCCTATCGCTGCTATAACAAGTTACCACTTATTTAGTGGCTTAAAACAACCCAAATTTATCTATAGTTCTAGAGTCAGTAGTCTGAATTGGGTTTCACTGAGCTGAAATTCAGATGTCAACAGGGCCACATTCCTTCCTGGGGACTCTGGGTGAGAATTCCTTTACTTCCCTTTTTCTCCTTCTGCAGAATGCCTGCATCCTTGGCCCGTGGCCCCTTCCATCTTCAAAACCAGCAGGGTAGCGTATTTAAATCTCTAACTCTGACCTCCTCTTCTGCCTCCCTCTTCCGCTTTAAAGGACTCTGATACATTGGGCCCAGCCAGATAATGCCAGAGAATCTCCTGTCTTAACATCAGCTGATTAGTGGCCTTAATTCCATCTGCAACCTTAATTCTCCCTTGGCACATAAAGTGACATAGTCACAGGTTCTGAGGAATAGTGTGTGGACATCTTTACGGGAGAGGGGAGGGGAAGCAGCATTACTCTGCCCACCACCCCCACTCTCCTTACTGAGTGGTTATGAAATTAAGATGAGTTTGTGTGATAGGAGCCCCAAGTACAGTAGCTATCAGAAGTAAATGTTTAATAAATGGATCAGAAGTAAATGTTTAATAAATGGTCCCTGTGAGTATGTGTTTTTTATACTAAATGATTGAAGTAAAAAATAGTTTAGAGGGAAATGCAAATCATCAGGGAAATGCAAATCAAAACCACAAGGAGATATCACCTCAAACCTGTTAGATGGCTATCATCAAAAAGACAAGAGATAAATGCTGGCGAGATGTGGAGAAAAGGGACCCCTGGAACACTGTCAGTGGGAATGTAAATTGGTGCAGCCACTGTGGAAAACAGTATGGAGGTTCCTCAAAAAATTAGAAATAGAACTACCATAGGATCCAGCAATCCTACTTTTGGGTATTTATTCAAAGGAGATGAACACAAGATAAACGGTCTCTGCACACCCACGGTCACTGCAGCATTATTCACAACGGACAAGATACGGAAACAACCCAAGTGTCCATCAGTGGATGAACGGGTACAGAGGTGTGATAGATATAATATGGAATCTTATTCAGCCCGGAGAAAGGAGGAAATCCTGCCATTTGTGACAACATGGGTGCACCCTGAGGGCATTATGCTAAGGAGAGAAGCCAGACAGAGAAAGACAAGGTATCACTTATACATGGAATCTTAAAAAAAATCAACTCATAGAAACAGAGAGTAGAAAAGTGGTTGCCAGGGGCTGGCAGGAGGTGGGGAAAACACGGAGAAGTTGGTAAAAGGGTAAGAACTTTCAGGTATAAGATGAATAAGGTCTGAGGCGCTAATGTAGAAGAACATGGTGACGAGAGTTGATAACGCTGTGTTGTGTAATTGAAATTTGCTAAGAGAGTCAAATGTAAGTGTTCACACACGTACACACGAAGATAAATGTGTGAGGTGATGGATGTGTTAATTAACTAGGTGGGGAGAATCCTTTCACAATGTATATGAACATCCAATCACCATGATGCATCTTACAATTGTATTTGTCCATAATACATCAATAAAGCTGAAATTAAAAAAAAAGAAAAGTAGAGCATAGATTTCCTCGTTAAAAGGACCAAGTCTTAAAGGAGCCCTGGGTGGGTCCTCCCGGCATCCCTAAGCTCACCTCTGGTCAGCTACAGGCCTGACAGTGAGGGGTCCCTAGGGAAAGTTCTCCCTCTAACTGGAGACTCGCACCCCGGCTGTTAGGGGATCCTCCAGGGAGGCGGACTGCCTGAGTTGTGTGCCAGGACTTAATGACCCCTGGCACCACCAGACCGCTGAGGCCAAACTCTGGAGCTGCTGGAAGTGACCTCTACCCCAGACCTGGCATTTCCCTGAACCACCCCAGGTATGATCAGCTGGGAGGCCACCCCTCAGTCTGCCCAAGCCAGCGGGCTCCTGGCCTCTGGAAGTGCTAGCACTTGTGGTCCACTGAGCTTTCTGACTCTTCCTCGGATAGTTCAAAGAACCTTAGCCTAAGTGAATTCGCTACTTGAGGTCTTGTGCACTGAAGTGAAATTCAAGCCATTGATTCTAGAGTCTGGCATCACCAGCCTGTTTTACAAAAAGACCCGCAGCATCCTAGAATCCTTTGGCCTTTTTCCTTAAGAGACAAGAAGTCAGATTTCTCTTGTGAGGTAAGCCCTGAGTCTTCAAAGGTCTAGCTTCAGGGAGCAAAGACAGATTTAAGCTGCTCAAGTCCTTACTGCAGGAGCAAACCTCCCCTCTAGGTTACCATGGACAGTTGTGCAGTGCCCAGACTGCACCCAGCAAATGCATCCAGCAAGGATGTGGGAAGAGTGAGCATGAGGGCTGAGATCCAGCCCACGCTGCTGTCACCAATGGCATGGATGCCCTCCAGTTGCCTCCTCCCAGAGAGGGATGCACAAAGGCCCAGTGCTGGCTCTAACTCTGCTTCTCAAACCAGATATTCATCAGGGACAGCATGTGGTCCCTCTGCACATGATCAGGATGCTGCTCAGGTCACATGTGACACACCTCACAAGTTGACAATACCCAACTGTATTGTATAACATCTATTTTCTGTTCGAAGAGACAAATCTATGTCATTGCGACGTCATATTTTCATCCAAGTGTCTAGGCAATTTCTGGGCTTGTCTTGCCTCCACCAGTTAACCGTTTACATGGCCCTGGGCCCAGAGGCAGCCCTGCCCTCACCCATCGTGAATCCCCCACAGGGACAGTCTGGGGCCTCCTGACCTCACTTTCTTGGGAGAGGATCAGAAAGCCAGAGCAGAGGCAAGATCTGAGAGTGAGCGGAGGGGCATAGGGCTGTCCAGAAGGGAAGGGCAGTGAGGCCCTCCTTTCACAGCTGCCCGGATTTCCATCACACCTGCACACGCTCTCAGCGGCTTCCCCGCTGGTGTGGACGGGCCATTTTGGGGGAAACGCTGGCTCTCCAGGTCCTGAGAGTTTGCCTGGGTTGTGCCCTGTTTGTGAGAAGGCAGGTGTTTGAAACCTCTACGTCACCGCAGAATCCTGGGCCAGGACCCGGTGGCATGAGCAGCACATGGTTACTGCAACATAACTGGCCGCTCCCAAACATGATGGCTTTAAAAGCATTATCATTTTTTTTTTCCGTAGAGCTGACCAGGTTCAGCTGGGTGGGAGGTTCTGGCCTGAGGTTGTTCAGGCAGTTGTGGTCAGGTGGCAGCAAGAGCTGCCTGTCACCTGAAGGCTCAGCAGGGCTAGAAGTTGGTGGGGATGGTTTTCTTTATTCACATGTCTGATGCCTCGGGTGGGGTAACTAGAATAGCTGGGGCCCAGCCAGATCTCTCTCTCTCTCTACCCCCCAGACTTCTCCATGTGGCCAGCTTGGGCTTCCTTATGACATGGCGGTCTCAGGGTAGTCAGACTTCACACATGGTAAGTGGCTTCCCCCAGGATGAGCCTTCCCAGAGATCCAAGTGAGAGCTGCAATGCCTTCTTTTCATGTGGCCTTAGACGCCGCAGAGTTAAGTTCACTGCATTCTGTTGGTGCACACAGGGCCAGCCCTTACGCAGGAGGAGGGGGCTGTATGAGGGCATGAGTACCAGGAGGCATGGTTCATTGAGGGCACCATCTTTGGACACTGTCTACTGGAAGGGCGTCTTCCTACAGCTGAGGCAGGGTGTGGGAAGTAAGGCCAAAGGCAGCCAGGGCAGAACAGACTGACTGTTCCCTCTGGCTCAGAATTGAGCTGGACTTTTTCAGAAATGTCATTCACTGATTTCACAATTGCTCTCTGCCACCTGCCACAAGGATGACTCAGCACCAGCCCTACCCACAGGGCGCCCAGAGTCACTTACTGTCAGGAATACAGGTGCCTTTTTCCTACAGGAAATTGTCCTTCAAGGTAGAGATGTTCCTGTCCTCATTATTCAATCCAAATCACTGATTAAATATGTATATTTTTAGTTAACTACAGCCTACTCCATGGTCCAGCTAGTTCAGAAATGGCCAGGAGTGTTTCCCTAGAGCACAATCTCAAAAGTATTTCACTCACTAGCGGATTTATCACCAGACCAAGGAAGTACGCAATTCTATACTATCCACCCCTGTGATTCTGATCAAGCTCTTCTCTTTCCAAGCCTTGGTTTTCTTCTCCTAAGAGAAAGGGTTATAGGAGAGAAATGAGGTTGACCAGATGACTGGATTCTGAGAGCCACCATCACTGCCAATGGTCTCCAATTATTTCTGTGGCTTTGGGCAAGTCCCTACCCCTGTCAGGCTGTAAGAAAGATGGGAATTCAGACAAGGTAACTCTAGGGTCCTTTCAGCACCATGATTCTTCAATTCAGACTCCCATCTGGACTCACTTCAGCATATGCAAGAATGCATCCATCGCCTTAGGACTGGTATTCAAGCCCAGCTGTTCAATGAAGATTGTTAGTCCCAGATCCGAGCCCCCAGCAGTTCAAACCATTGTAGACAGGCAGACACTGTCACAGAAACTGATCTGGAATCTATTCACTGGCTCCCAAGTACAGCTGAGTGGTGGGCCAGGCTGGGTGGCAGCTTGGTAGAGGAGGAAAGACTGAGATGAGGGGTTAGCCAGGCTGGGTAAAAATCCAGCTCCTACTTGGATATGGCATGACCTTGAGAAATTTCTTAATCTTTCTGAGCCTCAGTGTCCCCATCTGTAGAATGAGGGCAATAATGCACCCCTCCCAGGAGAAGCCCAAGGATTCAAGATCATATCTGAGAAATCTTGACGCAGTGTCTGTCATTCTTCAAACCGCACACTGGAAAACAGTGCCTGATTTGAAGGCGATGGTGCTGATTCTTGACTCTGGCGCAGAGCCTTCCCTGAGATAATTTAGGAGGTCTGGGCTTGGGGCTGCTCCCCGGGCAGAGCTGCCATCTCCCCGGTCAGCCACGGGATGGATAGGCCCCTAGCCCGGCCACAAGGGCTATCCGTGCTGCCGCCTCTAAAGCCTCTAAAGATGCTCTGGGCTGTCGCGCTCTCTGCACGCCGTGCTAAAAAATGACTCCAAAGGAAAGTAAGCAGACATTCCAGGCCATAAATATTTCAGAGCGGAATGAACGTCCTTCCCCCAGCACCAGCTTGCCATATATATTATTTATAAAACCAAAACTTAAGTTGAAAGGTAGTCATCGAAAGAGTAGACAGTCTCAGTCAGATTCACTTGGTGATTGGAAAAACAATCTAGAAGGAGAGAAAATGGTATCTGGACTAGAAGATGTCACCAGAGGTCACGTGGCTCCGCCCCCGGGCTCCAGCCCAGCCCGGACGGAGTCTGGCCAGAGTGACATGATGGGACATCTGGGAGAGGCACTGAACACCAGCAAACTGCGGGGTTTACGCAGCTCAGGTCCTCACTAGGCTTTCAGGAAGCATCTGCTAAATTACAAACAAGAGTCCATAAATTTTAAAAAAAATCTTTCATTCACCTTTATAATAAGGAACAGAGAAAAGAGGCTAGGAAGGGCTGCTGAGGGCTATTGGGTCAGCAGAGAGCACTCTGGACCAGGAATCGGGAGACTTGGGTTCTTACTCTGGTTCTGCTTCTTCATGGTGTGATGTCCGGCAGGTCACTGTGCCTTCCTGGACTCAATTTTCCCACCTGTGAAATGGAGGGTTCAGTGGTCCTCAGTCCACGAGACCCAGCATCCTTGTCCTGCAGTGAATGCTTGGTCACATCTCCTTTTCTCTCTAGAAATAAAGGTCGTCGATAATGTAACCTATCTGCGTGCATAATTTTAGTTTATTTTTGTTTATGGTGTTAGAGAATGTTACGATTACATTCTTTTATATGCAGCTGTCCAGTTTTTCCAGCACAACTTATTGAAGAGATTTTTTTCCCCATTGTATATCTGCCTCCTTTGTCGTAGATTAGTTGGCCATAAGTGCGTGGGTTTATTTCTGGGCTTTCTATCCTGTTCCATTGATCTATATGTCTGTTTTGGTGCCCCAGGACCATACTGTTTTGATCACTGCAGCTTTGCTTATATAATTAAAAAATCAGCCAAGTGAAGACTTAACCCAGGGATATGTACCTGTTCATATATTCACCATGAATGTGGCATTTCCAAATGCAGGCTGACACTGTGCTGTTGTATCAGCCACTTGAATGCCATGAGCAGCCTTGCACCTGGGGACGTGATTACCTGACACTGTGAACACTCTTGGTAAAATCCTGTGACAAAACAAAGGACCATCTTTCTCAGTGTTCACTGTAGTTGCACGCCTGGGAGAGTCCATGTAGGTTAAAACCATGCAAAAAAAATACTGTGTGTTAGTGTGTAAAACAGAGTTCAGGTCTCACCTTAGATCATTTTGAACAGGTTTTTAACCCATAGGAATGTCTGGTAGGATATCTGGGGTTTGTGTGGGATGCAGCAACCGTTCTTCAAGGAGCAGGGGCGTTGGGCACATTACAGAGTCCTGGGCATCCCTGCCTGCCAAGTACCGGTCCCCTTCCCAGCATCATGATGACGATCAAATGCCCCCAGGATGGAGGGAGCCCACAGAGAGCCACTGGGCAGGCTGTTCCAAAGGCCCTTCTGCACTGCTCTGAGCACCCGACGCCTCCCACGAATGGCTCAGTGACAAACATTAACCTCAAGTTCAGCCTGGCCACAAGGTGACCACTTCAGTCCCTGCCCTGCCATCACATTTTGGTGGCAGCAGTGGCCAGACTTTCCAGACACACCCACCACTGCTTGAATGGAGGATGGAGCCGGGGTACGTATGTGGAAGAGATGCCTGATCCTTCCCCTCCCCAACCTGGGCAGTCAGGTGTCTGATGGGCACCCTGGAAGTGGGGGCTTCAACATCCGAACAGCAGCACCATGCGCGCCCTAGAGGAGGCGAGGGGGCAAAGCCGGGCTCCTGGGGCTGTGAACACCCACAGCACCCACCCCTCGCCATGCCTCCACTGTCAGCATCCACTCAGAGCATGGGTTCTGCCCCTGAGCCTGGCGATGGTGAGGTCTTGCTGCTCCATTGAATATGTATGTGAATCTTAACTCTTTCTTGCAGTCCAGCTGGGGAGCAGTGGGAAGGTCAGAGATGAGCTGTAGTTAAGTGTTGGAGTCAAGATGTCTTGAAGACAACAATAGCTATGTTCTGGAAGATCCAGGAAGCTCCTGCATCCTTCCTGTGAATAAACATCTCCCCCACAGCCCCTCAACCACCACATCCCATCCACAGCTCTCGGCTGCCCACCCTTCTCCAGACAGGACCACACAGAGCCCTGAGGGGGCCGATGTTCAGGCCCAGGAAAGGCTCCCATCACAACTGCCTCAGATGGTTGGTGAGCTGGTTTTGGTTTTAATTCTTCTATTATGTGTTCACGATAGGAAATTTAGAAAACACAGAAAAGTATGAAGACAGAAATAAACATCACTGGTAATTCCACGACCCAGAGGTAGCTCCAGCTAATTTCGGGGGGTGGGTGCATGTGTGTGTGTGTGTGTGAATGTGTGTACATGTCTAAACGTATACGCGTATACATGTATTCACATATACGTACGCACACATATACACACATACACAGAGATATGCTGTAGGATAGCAAGAATGAACTTCAATTAACTTAAACTTCCCGATTTTTGCTCCCATCTAAGAAGTGGGATTCCAAGCTCTCACCTGGAGAGAGGCAGTCACCCAGGGCAAACCCATGGAGACAATGAGATGGATGAGTTGCAGCAGAAATGACGGCCACCTGGCAGAAAGAAGGGGGCTCAGGAGACCCAGAAGACACTCCTGGCACCAAGGCCAAGTCCACTTCTCCAGGGCTGCACAATCCTTGGGGGCTGACTAAGGAAGGATGGGGGGGGGGCTTTTTCCTAGGGGTGTCCTGTTAAAAGTGAACACAGCGTGATTCTCAGCTCCCAGGCCAGAGAGGCTGCCCTGCAGTCCCTGCCCTCTGTTGGCGGTCAGCAAACATTCGGGGACACAAGCATCCCATCAGAAAAGATCCGGGCTTCTGGGAGTCACTTTGCAGCTGCCTGGCCTGTGCCAGAAACCAAGAGAGTCTCAAAGCTCTGGGGGTCGTGCCCAGCCCTGGGGTCATAGCTGCTTTAGGGAGACAGACACGCATGAAGCCACGGAGAGACAGCCCACAGCCTCATGCCACTGCAGGGCAGCCAGGGCAGGGCCTAAGGGCCTAAGGGTGGCCCTGCTGTCACACTGCTCTGTCACTCCCCAGTTGACCTCTAAGCCTCAGTTTATTTGGCTTTAAAATGGGCATAAAACATAAACATTTTAAGTTTATTTGGAGAACTCAATGAGCAAATGCCTATAAACTGTTACGTAAGTGGTCACCTTATAATTACTATATCCAGAGTTTCCCCAGGACTTGCCAGCCACTTTCTTGTAAAAAGCCCCATCTCTCCAGCTCTCACCCCCTGCTAATGTAGGATCTCCCCCCCAAAACCTCACCCCGCAGCTGGAAGTGCCCTGGGATGCTTCCTGAGAGCTCAGGGTTTTCTCTGCTACCAGCAGGACCACACGATGCTTTCTCCCTCCTGGCCAAGACCGCCTGCCTGCACAGGAGCCCCACCACCACCCCGGCCGTCCCGTAACCTCACTGCCAGAAAGAAGTGCCTCTCTACCTCCCAGGGAACCCCTACCTGTGGTCCCCGGCCGAGGCAGGAGTGCTCCGCATTCTGAGCTGTGCCCCTCTGTCGGACAGGCTCTGGGCAGGAGGCCGGTTACCTCGCCATCCCACCGCTCCTCAGCCCCAGCGCTCCCGCTCTTGCCAGCAGCCATCTCCATGTGGACCAGACCCCAGGCCAGGGACCGGCTGGGTGCAACTTCGCCTTCACCCCCTGTTCAGACCGATGGCTCTGGGTAGGTGGCCCAGCCCACCCTACGGCCCATGCCTGCTGCGACATTTTTCCATGCCCACGGTGGACACACATCTGCCACCCAGCATCAGCATCAGAGCAGTGGAACAGGGTCAGCAGGAGTGGTCCATGTGCTGGGAATAGTCTGGAAGGCATCTCAGAGAGAGCGGGGGCTGAGCTAGGAAGGCCTGCGCCATGATGGGGCCTGAGGCCAAGAGAGGGGTGGACATTCCAGGCAAGGAAGGATGTGCGCCCAGGTCCCAACCTGGGTCAGATGTCACCCAGCCAGCTGGGTGCCCACGAGGTCACAGGGGCCCCAAGGAAGACCCACCCCCAGGGTCTGAAACATCAGACCCTCTCTCGGGCTCTTTGAGATCAAATGCCTTTATTCTCTCCTAATAGTTGAGGGGGAGAGAGCACCTGGCCCCGCTGAGACGTGAGGGAGTAGGGTCTGAAGTCACCGTGTCACTCCTCAGAGGGTGAAGATGCCTCACCTGTGTTTGCAACACCTGTCTCAGGGGTGGACGTGAGATGGAAGGGCAGGTGTGGATGTAAAAGACTCAGAACTGCAGGCTGGGCCCCTCCGTGCCCATGTGTGTGACTTCGGGGCCATCATTCACACACAGGCAGGCCTGGCGGAAACTTCCAGATGGGTGTCTTCTGTCAATGGGCCAGCACGTCCCAGGAGGCCTGGCTCAGGCCCCGGGAACCTCCTGGACTTGCTCACAGTGGAGCTTCTCTGTTCTTCTAGTTGGTGGGCACAGAAAATCATCCAGGAAACAGCCTAGGTGGGCACGTGCTTCCTCAAATGTGTGTTTCCACCCCCAGGTCCCAGCAAGGCTCCAGGAGCAGCAGCCCTGCCCCCTGGCTGCAGCCCAGACCCACCTTCCCTCCAAGTCCGTCCTTAGCAGCCCTCTGGGCCCTCACAGAGCCGCCGCCTCATCTTGGACTCAGGCCCCTGCCAACCTCCCCCCATCTGTAACTTACCCCCCCCCAAATTAAAGAAATAGAAATAAAAAAAAAACTGGACGAGTTAATTTGCTAAAATGGAATGGAGTGCAATAACTGATTACATTTTTCCCCAAAGGAAACTTGAGCTAATTTGGCCGGTGACTCATATGCCAGGCTGCCAGTTACAACACACCGTCCCAGACACAACTCCTCCCTGGGCCCGGCTGGCGGCCGCCTCCCTGCTCAATGCTGCGGCCCCCAGTTTCCCCCATGAGAGGCGGGGGCCTGGGGAGCAGAGGGCCCGCTGGATAAAGAGCTGTTTGTAGCACTTCTGAAAGTGCGGGGCACATGCACGCACACATGTATGTCCACGCGGAAGCAGGCAAGCACACATGTGCACGCATGCATACACATACGCAAACACACACACACACACACACACACACACACACACACACTTGGGATGACACAATAAACTCTGGGATGGGCCACTCAGTAAATCACCCAGTAATAACCTCTGCATACCGATTGTGGGGAAAATCCAATTAAAGTAACTCATTTCTAAGTCCTTATTTTCCTAGCATCTTAAAGATGCTGGGGCGAGAAGAGGGCAGGCAGGGAATGAATGTGAACTCTGCTGAGCTCTGGGTAAAAACTCCTGGCCCAGCACCCCATTGTTTGAGGCCCCAGATGGGCTTTTCTGACCTCTTGAGGTGAAAGGAACATTGGGACCCCACTCTTAGCAGTGATGCTCCTCACATGGCCACGTTCCTAATGAGAACAGCATGCAGCTCGGGCAGCAGCCCTCAAGGCATGCCCTGGAGTTAGAGACCCCTGAGACCCAATCTTGTTACTTACACCCTGTGTGACTTTGATCAAAACATTTACCCTCTCTGAACCTCTATTTCTTTCTATAAAATATCTTCCACATCTGATTGTACAACAATATGAATGTACTTACTACCACTGAACTGTACATTTAAAATGATTAAGGTGGTAAATTTTCTGTTATGTATATTTTAACACAATTTTTTTAATTGGAAAAAAAAGGAAACATAAGCTTTCCCTTCCTCTTCCCCCCTTGCCACTAGTGGGGGTATAGAAATGATGGCAGGAGCTGGGGCAGCCTTTTTGGACTCAGATGTAGAAGTCACCTGTTAAGTGTGGCAGAAAAGCAAGATAAAAGGATACCGGTTCCTATGATATTGTAGAGCTGCCATATAAGCCATGGATTGCTTGTGTTTGCTCTGTTATATGTGAGATAAATAAATTTCTATGGGTTTTGGGGAAATATTTATGCTCAAATATGGAGAAAGCTAAAACCATTCTAAAGGACTCACTGGAACAAGGATGAGAGATACTCCCTGGGACCCCTCACCGAGTTATCCCCAGCCACGGCGCATGACTTAGGGTTCTGGGTTCTGGCCCAACTCACCCACCAGCTTCTGGATCTGATGGAGGGTGGGAGCGGAAGGGTCGAGGGGGCCCATGGCACTCGGTCCTCTTGCTAACCCCATTTTACAGGAGAAGAAACAGGTGAAGAGGAAGGAGGCCTGAAAGGCCACCAGAGCCCAGCGAGGGGCAGGCTCAGGAGAGAAGCAGGAGTCCTCACCACTCGCTACAGGTGGCCAGAGGCTCCAGCCGAGAAAATGGGGGCAGAGCCCATCCCGACCCAAGTCAGGGCTCTGTGCGGCCTGTGCCAGCTTGCTCTGTGGGTCCCTGGGGGAGGAAGGAAGCTGGGAACAGGGGAGAGGTGGAGAAAATGTTTGCTGGCTTCCCAGGAGGGCCTCTTGCCTCCTTGGGAAACCCAGGAAGTGTTATCAGAATGAAGGACAAAGATGCCTGTCCCAGCATAAGCTCTCAGAAATCTCTCCCTGTAGGTTGACACCCCAGGGGCAGGGCTCAGAGAGGCAAGACCCCTATCCCCAGATTCCTGCTTAAACTCGGGGCTCAAGGCTCAAGCACAGAGTGACGGTGCACCCATGACATGGCAGCCCAGGGGGACAGGGCAATGGCCAGGTCTCCGGGCAGCTGGCACCAGCTGTGCCCACTCTGAGGCTCACCCAGAACCAACCATGACCTTGACATTGGCCGGTGCTCCTGCCGCTAGGCATCTGCACAGACTTGGGGTGGGCTGGGCCCTGCTGGAATCCTCCCTCTGCCCTCTTATAACCCCTGTCTCTGTAAGGAGATACCGACACTGGGAGAGGGGTGGGCTACAGGAGCTGACAGCCCTTGGCCAATGCGAGCCCCTCCCCTCCGCTGTGGGCATCTATGGCCCGGTGGCTCCTGGGAAGGGCGTTTCACAAGGACAAACAATGCTGGTCAAATCTGTGCATCTCCAATTTCCACAACCACTGTCGTTTCAAGAAATGAAACATGTGCTGACATGTCCCTTCCTCTCCAGAAAACAGAGACTCCAAGTGCGGCCAAAAACCAACAGGCACAGTCACTACCCGGGCCTGTGAGGCCCCGCAGAGCCTGTGGGTCTCCATCCCTCCTTGTTCGGGGTCTGAAGCAGCGGGTTCTGGACTTTTCCAGGCCCCAGACACAGCAGGAGAAGCACATGAGTCCTCTTCGTGCACCTGGCTTTTAAAAGCACACACCGCATGGCTGCTTCATTTGTGACTATAGGAGTGTCTCATACATTCCACCTGAATATCCTTATACGGGATTCTCAGACTGAAGCTGTAAAGCTGGGGGGCCCCTCGATGTCCAACTTTACTGAGAAATTTCTCTCAGCGGCCACAGCCCAAGGGAGCATCTGCTGAGAGTAGGACTGTGGGCAGGGACTGAGGCCTGGGGATGGGGTCGAGGAGATAAGGGTCCCCACCTGGGAGCAGTCTGTCCACCTCTGGGGACACTGGAGGGCACCCAGCTGCCGCAGGAAGAGGTGTAGGGCCTAGAGGGCAGGTTGTCCCCAAATGCACAGCTAAAGGGGCAGCTTTGTCCAGTGTTGCACTTACATACGGCCACACACAGACCTGCATTTACACACACTCACACACGGATATACACACACAGAGACACAAAGAAGTGCATTTACACACACACACACACACACACACACACACGTGCACACACACATACCACCACCACACTAAGGCCCCCAATATCCTAAAGCAGCTGTGTATGGCCTGCCTTCCCTGAGGTTCCAGTAGCAATAGGCCCTCACTCACCCCAAGGCTCTGGGGCCACGGACACCTGTAACTTCACAAGCAGAAATTACTCAGTGCCACGGGGCCTTTTGCTGGTAAGAAAATGGTGGCCTGCCCAAAACCACTGGCAAATTCAGAGCAGAGCCAGAATCACCTCCCCCAGGCTTGGGAGCCAGAGCACACAGGCGCCCCCCCATTCAGAATCACTTGTACTATGATGGATTCCCACGCCCCCCGCCCCCGCTCCCCCATGAGGATGTGTCCCTTTTATTTGATTTAAACACGGTGCGTTCTTGTGCCAGGGAGGGAGGAGGAGTCAGTGCAGGACCAGAGGGTCAGGATAGAGAAGGAATCATGTCTCAGGATGGGGGCGGGGGGGCTATGTTAGAAGGGAGTGGGGGAGACCCCAGCCTCTGGCCTCTGGCAGGTCCTTGACCTTCCCACACCTGGATTCTCTGGCTCAGGCCCCCAGCCCAAAGCCTGCTACTTCCTCTCCATTCCCAGCCCTACCCTGAGCCCCAGGCTTGCCCCCAGATTTCCCCCACCTCTGCTGAATCTTCAGGCCCTTCCTCATCTCCAGTCTGAATGTCTCCTCCCTTCTCTTGCCTCCTCTTTCCGCCCAGGGGCTAGGGCTGAATAAGAGGCAAACTATAGGGACTGGTGTCCAGGTCAAAGTTTAAAGTGCATACCTGCCCCCCCTCCAGCCCCTGCCTCCATCTATACAGACCCTTAGGCATCAGGTGTCACCTTCTGCTCTTCTAGATGAGGTCAAGAGGCGGCCCCTCCCTTCCTCCTGGTCTCCCTCTCCGCCCTGTTCCTGGGGGCTCAGAGGCCAGAGGAACTCAGAACCCAGACAGTGAGCTGGGGACGAGGTCGCACCGTCGCTTCCCCCAGGCGCCGCTAGGTGGCGCCTCGCTAACGAGGATCGGAATGGACCGGACATACGGCGCAGTGAGGACTGGAGAGCCCCGCATCCCGCTGACCCCTCCCACGCGGCTGCAACCACTAGGGTCCTCATGCCTCTGGAGCCCTATGCTCCCGACCCCGCCCTAAGCTCTCCTCAAGGTTCCAGGCTCGCCCTGGGGCTCAGGGCACTCAACTTGGGGGCCCTCTCCACCACCTCTGCACTTGGCCCCAGGGCAGCTCCTGCGGTCCCATCAGCCTGGCCAGCTGCCCCAACACCACGCCTTCTCTCCAGGAGGTGACCCTGCTTCTGGGGCACAGTGCAGAGGTGGAGAAATAGGCAACTTGGTGAAGGAGAGGAGCCAGAGAGTCTGCGCTGGGGCCTGCTGCCCAGGAGGGTCCTTTCCTCTGTGTTTCTTTATAAAATGGGATTGATCACAGCCCACAGAGTACTTGAAGTCAGCCTGGATGACTCCTGGCATGAGGCATGGCACTCAGTAAGCAACTGTGCCTCAGTTTCCCCTTTACATCTCCCAGGGATGGTACCTTACCTCTCTGCCTTTGCCCTTCTGGTCTTCACCTCACTGTAGTGCAGGCTGCAGCTCAGAAGCATCTCTTGAACAGCTACCTGCATCCCACCCCCACACCCTGAACAGGAAGACTGTGTTCCCCTCCTTGGCAAAACTGGCCCAATACTTGCCCCAACTTAGCGTCAGAGAGATACAGGAGCCCTTTAGGTGCCCTCATTCACCAGACTCCTCCCGGCCTCTGAGTCCTGTCCTGAGGGTCTACCCACCCCACTGCCAGGTCGTAGGCCCCTGGGACAGATATAAACCATCCACTCAGTGTGTCCTGGCACAGGGAGGGGGACACAGTAAATGTCCAATAAATGAATGTTAATTGGATTCATGTGAGGAGGAGGCCGGGCACTCACAACACATATTGACCCCACTCTGCACCTGGCACCATGCCAGGGGCTTCTTTAATATATTCTCCCAACAACTCTGAGTGGTTTTCCCACGAGGAAGCAGAGGCTCAGAGAGCCAAGGTCACACAAGGGATCAATGACAACTGGAGCTGACTTGCTCCAGGGTGCCCCAGACCCTCTCTGCCATGAGACCCTCTTCCCAGCCTGAGACTAAACTTGGAGGTGTGCTGACCAAGCCACTCAGACTTTCCAACGCTGTGGTCCACCTCTGAGCCTCTGAGGCTCCTGCAGTCCTCACAGTCACCTCCTAGCCTTCGCAGAGGCTGAGCATCCTGCCAGGAAAGATGTCTTTCCAGCCTCATCCCTTGGGAGCCACCCCAGCATCACCTCCTGTAGGAAGCCTTCTGGGGTCCCCAGCCTCACAGGCTCCCTTGGTCCCTGGCTCAGACACATTGTGGACTCAGGCAGCTGTTAAGGACCTGCCGAGACTGCATCACCACCATGATGTGTTCCGTGGGCGAGCCTACACCACATCCCAAACCCAGTTTACCAAAAAAAGTTTTGGAAGGCATTCAGGGTATATGATGGACTGAAGGTTTGTGTTCCCCTCCCCTCCAAATTCATATGCGGAAGCCCTAACCCCCAGTGCCATGGTATCAGAAGGTGGGGCTTTTGAGACATGATTAGGTTTAGATGAGGTCATGAGGGTGTGGCCCCCATACTGGGATTCGTGTTCTTATTGGCAGAGGAAGAGAGACTACAGCTGTCTTTCACTACTGAGCAAAGACAGCAAGAAAGTGGCCGTCTGCACACCGGAAAGAGGGCCCTCACCGAGAACCAAGTCTGACAGCACCTTGATCTTGGACTTCCCAGCCTCCAGAACTGTGAAAAAGAAAAAGTCTGTTGTCTAAGCCCCCAGAGTAGATGATAAAACTGGGGTTCAGAGGGGCCAAGTGACCAACACAGTCACACAGCAAACCAGAGCTAAGACTAAGACACAAGGTCAGAAAAAAAAAAAAAAAAAAAAGAAAGAAAAAGAGAAAAAAGGAAGACCAAAAGGGATGAATTTAAAACACACACACTCACCAAGGGGCGGGGCGCAGTGAAGCTGTGGAATGCAGCTGGGAGAGGGGGCGCCTCTGTGCTGGGGATGCCCTGGGCCAGGCCCCAGGCCTCTGTTACCCCATCACACATCACCTAGCTTGTGTCCCCAAGAAAGTTCTGCCTTCCAGTCATCAGGACTGCCATCCCTGACCACCTGGGGGTACGTGGAGCTGGTTCCAGGCGGTCCCCACTAACCCACTAACCTCATCCTCTCAGTGTCTCGGGCTAAGAGTTGCTGGGTGTTCTGGAAGTTGCCCCCCAAGATGCCATCATGGAGCCAGCCCTCGGCTGGGGTTTGGAAGTCTAGGTTCTGGCCCTGCGCTGCCCCTGCCCCTGGGCCCTTCTTTGAGTTTCACCAGTTCAACAACAGGCTGGGGGTGGGGGCTGGGGGTGTTTCTGAGTAATGATGCCGGAGGCGCTTCACCCAGCGCTGGATCATGTGCATCTGAGGAAAGCAGCAAACATCACTGTTTCTTCCTCTCTTTCTTTCCTTCTTTCTCTGTCTCTGCCTCTCTTTCTTTTAGAGCCGGTTGTTAATCATTTATCTCCAGGGGCTGGGACAGCAGCAGAGTCCTTCACAACAGGCCAGGCCAGCCCAAGAAGCCAGCCAGCACCTCCCAGCCTGGCCTGGCCTGGCCCCTCTGGTGCCCCTGGGCCCCCGGGGCCGCACAGAGCACGGCGGCAACATCCGTTCTTCCACTCGCCGAGCCCCTTCTGCCCTTGCGCGAGCACCGTCCCCGGGCTGGCCTCCCCGCCCGACGTGCCATGTGCCTTGGGCTTGTCTGGTCCCAGACCTGCCCTGGAGGAGACAGCACTTTAACAGAGTCGCCTCCGGGCCTCACGGGGACCAGCCACAGCAAGGGGGGCTGGTTTCTGAGGTTCAGTGCAGGGGGGAACACAGCCGTGAACCCAAGCCACGGAGTATCCTCTCACCCCGCCCCGAGCGCCTGCAGAGCTGACCGGTCAGTGAGGGTGGAAGACAGGGCTCCCGTGAATTCAGGCAGCACCAGCATGGACTTGGCCTGATGTGGATGTGGGCTCGGCTCAAGCTGGCCTCCAAACACACACACACACACAAAAGGCTTCGCTAAGGTATGAGCTGGATCACCACAGAGATGCTTAACCTGCTGGAAAAGTGACCCCTTGCAAGCACTTGTAAGGAGTGCGTTTAAGCGCGCCCCAGACTGATAACCTGGTTACAACCGCCCTTTGTTCCTAGAGGCTGACAGCCTCCTTTCCTCCACCCAGAAGTCAGAGTTGCTGTCTCCGCCGAGTGTTAATAAAACTCCCTTTTAAGAATATCCAGCCGTCCACTCAGCCAGCTTTGCTCTTTTCCATTTAGCAGCATTTATTAAATGCCAGCTGTGGCCAAGCCCTGACGAGCCCACGTGCTTGGACACTCTCTGTGTCGTGTTGGCCTCGCCGTGCCCGTTGTGGGATCTGATGGCATCGGACCCCAGGCATCCCCTGTCACACGGGCACTGCGGCTGACTTCCCGCCCCAGGCTAACTCGCCCCACTGGTGGCTGCGTGATCAATGTCTGCTCGATGCATGTTGACTGGTCCTGCTCTCACCTCAAGCCAGTGGCTGGCAGGGAGGCCCTGGGGATAGAAAGTCAGTAACTGCCTCCTCTGGACGAGATCAGTGGCTTTTCATTCTGTTTCAGAAATTGAACTCACTTGACACGGGAAATCACAGGCAGAATCCCGGGGTATAAAATGGATAAGAACAGAACAGCTCCAGCTGAACCGTGTGCCCCCAGATGCCCCTCTTCCTGGACCTCCTCGGAATCCTCCAGCTTCAATGTGTTTGGTGTCCACTGAGGCCTGATCCTTCCCTTCATCTGGAAACCCAGGTTTATAGGTCACTCCAATCTGGGGATGTTAAAAAAAAAAAAACAGGAAACAAAAGCTGGAGGTTACAACCCCCCAGACTGGGGTGCCTCATCTTCCCGGGCTCCACTTTGCCCCTGCTCACTCTGTGGATACTCCTGGAAGCCTCCAGACAGAAGACTTTTCTTATTTCCCACCTGCTGGCAGCCTCTCCCCTCTATTGCTCCCGGTCAGCGTGGCAAGGATGTTTCTGGTACAGCCTCTGCCAAATCAATGGCTGGGATGCTGAGGTCTGCGCCCTACTGCCCCTGCCGGCACCTGGGACAGACTGGGCCTGGAGCCATCTCTCATGATTGCTCAAGTGGCAGTCCGTCGCAATGTCACCTACATGCCCCGCCCTGCGCAGGGCACCAGGGACACGTGAGACAAGCTGCTGCCTCCGTGGTGTGTGAAGCAGGTGCTGGGGAGGACGCAGCGGTCCAGCCAGGAGCCACAGAAGCACTGCTGAGGGCAGGATGCCGGGGTGGGGGGGGGGTGTGCTTTGAGATACATGGGAGGGGCCGGCCTCAATATGGGGGTTCAAGGAGCCCTCAGGACTCTGTCTGTGGCTCCCGGAGGCACCATTGCCCTCATTCTCCAGAAGGGTGCCTTGTGGGGCCGCGAGGTGGAGAAACGGTGGCGCATTATTGTGCACTTTTTCTTAAGTCTGTGATAAGCTCCTTCTATTAGACGATAGATCTCGTCACATAAAATAGATTTGTGGACTCACAGCCGGGGAGAGCCACGTTCCTGAGAGTCGGAAATGGCTCATTTCCCCCTCCTTCTTCCTTGAGTAACTGATGGTCATGAATTTTTCACCCAAGTGTCGCCACTAAAGATGTCACCAGCCTCCCTCCCCTGGAGGTTTTATGATCTGGCTCTAATGGGGTGGGGGTGGGGGGCACAGAGTGAAAGGGATGTCTGTGTCCCGGAGCCGGAAAGGGAACTCTGAATGGATGGGATGAGGAGGGGGTGGCAGAGAGGACAGGGACTGGCATTTCAGCTCTGTTTATTGAGCAGTTACTGTGGGGCTGACCGGAGCCAAGGACTTCCCGCCCACTATCTCATCCACCAACAATGTGGCGAGGAAGTTGGGTTCAGAGAGACTGAGTAAGTTGCCCAAGGTCACAAAGCTTATTAAAGCGACAAAACCACAGGCATCGGAGAAGTATGAGGTTCCTGGTTCCTGCCTCTGCTCCCCACACTGCAAGGCAGGAAAGGAGAGGGCCCTGTGTACCTGGAGGTGGGGCGTAACGAAGGGTGGGGTAAAGGAAATAAGTCTTAAAAGCAAACACCAGAGCCTTTCAGGGCTGGAGAGGGGAGAGGACAGACCAGTGTCAGAAGCACAGCTTCCCGGTCAGGGAAACCTCTGCCAGTGACGGGGAGCTCACTACCTCACAAGCCCAGTTCATCTTACAGCTCTGACTATAGATGAAATGGACTCAGCCTTTCTGCAAAGCTGGCCTCTTCACTGAGCCATTCTTCTGGGGGCTCTTAAGACAGGGGTCATCCGGCAATGTAACCCCACCAAATATCAGAGCCAGATTCATGACTCCCAGAGTATCCTCAGGTCCACTGTCCACTCAAAACACAATGCTGTGAGGCAGGAAGCCCAGGCCAGGTGGCTGTCCCATTTTTCAGATGAGGACACTGGGGCCTCGTGTGGAGATGGGGGAGGGGCTGGACGAGCAGGGCTCTGTCCCTGGCACTGGGTAGCCACGTCCAGTTCTGCCACCACTCTCCTCCCCAGCTTCACGTCACCTACTCGGAACCAGCACTGGCTGGTCTCTGGCCCTGCTGTGGGTCCAGTCCTGCCCACTCTGAGCCGTCTGGACACGCTCTCCCAGGCCCCAGGCCCCAGGCCCCAGGGCACTAGCTGGGAAATCAGGGTTCCCCAAGGAGGCCCCTGCAGGGAGGGGCGCTGCCAAAACCTCCCCACGGTCTGCCCAGCCTGAGGAGCAGGAGGCCCTGGTTCTAGTCCCCTTCTGTCCCTCCCCCACACAACTTGGCTCTCTCCTCTGAAAGATGAAGGGGCTTCTCCAGTGAGGTGAGACCCCTCCCTGCATTTTCTGTATCTCAGTAGCAGCCAATCCATCACCCTTTGTGACTTGGGTCCTGAAGTTGCTGGGACCTGTGGTTGAGGGTGGGGATGGGGATGTGGCAGCTGGGCCCGGGGAACCCTGGGTGGGCCTGGTGTGTCGCAGCGGGATGTCCAAGAAGGAACCGAGACAGCCCATCAGCTCTCCAGGACACGTGGATGTCTGGGCCCTCAGCCGCTCTGCAAAGTCCTCTCCCCCAGGGTGAGGAGGCCCAGCCAGGGGTCTCCATGGAGACCGTGGGAGGGGGCAGCAAGGCTGATGGGTGGGGGCCTTGGGGAAGAGGAGACACATCTAGCACCAAGCCCTGAGGGGAAACGAGAAAATGTCCGTGGATTGATAGACACTTAACAAGAATCAAACACTTTGCTCGTGGCACTCCGGGCTGCAGCCAGATTATTGCCCTATAAATGAGTAAGAAGCACGTTGACTGATTCACGACCAGGAGGAATCCTGCCCGAGACAAGTAAACAGGCGATTACAATGCAGCCCAGTAACTCTAATAGGTGCTGCGAGGGAGGAGTGCTGGCTGAGCAGGTTGCTCTGCCCAGGGGCAAGGAGACGGCCAGGAAGGCTTCCTGGAAGAGAAGACAACTCAGCTAATAACCATTAAGGCACTTGGGCTACAATTCTCCTGATGGCAGAGAATGATTCCCACCCTGATGTGGGTCAGCTGTGTGGAGGAGCGAGGGGCTAGGGCCAGGGAGAGGGTGGTGAGGGGAGGAAACGGGGTGGGGGGCAAACTCAGAATCACTTCAGATCTTAGAATTTCATCTTGAAAATTCATTTTCAAATGATTTATCACACTCAGGAGTAGACAGATCCATGGGACAGAAAGGAAAAGCCCAGACACTTGCCGAAACATACTGGAATTTAGTGTGTAATACAGGTGGTCTCTTACATCAGGGAGGTAAAGATGAGAGTTTTAATAAATGGTGTTAACACAACCGGGAAACCATCTGGAGACCAATAAAACTGGATCTATTGTTCACCAGAACACCAGTTCTAACTCCAAATGGATCCAAGATTTTGATGTAGAAATTAAAATCATTCAGAGAATCAGAGGAAAACACAAGTGAATCCCTTTATAACTGTGGCATGGGGGAAATCTAATGACTCAAAATCCAAAAGCCAGAAAAGATGATGAATTAAATTAATAATAATGACAACAACAAACTACATGATAAAGATCATAAGCAAAGTCAAAGACAAACTGGGAGAAAATATTTGCAACTCACATCATAGCCTAGGGGCTAAACTCCCTAATATGTAAAGAGTTCCTGGAAACCAATAAGAGAAAAAAAAAAAAACCCCAGCAATCAAATAGACAAGTGGGCAAAAGATCTGACCAGAGCATTCAAAGGAAAAGAAATATAAACATATGAAAAGACACTCCATCTCATGCACATTGAAGAGAAATACGGAGAAAGTCACACCAGGGTCCTACCTCTTACCTATCAGATAGGCAAAAATCCAAAAGCATGAAACACAGCCATAGCTGGTAGAGCTGTCATGTTGGGAAACAGACACTGTCATACGTGGCTGGTAGGAATGCAGACTAGTACAACCCCGATGAAAGATGGTTTAGTCATTTCTTGTCAGAGTGACAGATGCTTTTACCCTGTGACCCAACAATCCCAGTTCTGGGAATTTACTCGACAGATGCACCTTGAGCATGAGAGGAAAGAGGCCTCTTGGTCACAAGCCCACTGGTCACAGCTGCGTGTACCAGCACAAAGCTGGCAATAACCCCAGGGTCTATCTAAAAGGAATGGTGAAACACACGATGGTACATCCACACAATGGAATACATGCAGCTGTTGGGGGAGGGGGAGGGGGGAAGGGAGGAGGAAGAGGAGGAGGAGGCAGCGCTATATGTTCTGATATGCAAAAGTCTCCTGTACCTACTATTAGGGAAAAACACAAGGAGTAGAACAGCATCTGTGTATGCGAATACATACTGATGTAAGCGTTTACGTAAAGAAGTACTGAAGGATACCCAAGAAAGTAAGTGTTTCTCTAGGGAGCAGGCGGATGGGCTGGCAAGGGGATGTTTGATGGATGCCTTTTTATAGCAGTTTGAATTTCAAATCATGTGGCTATATTGCACATTCACACCTTGATAATGATATCAAAATAATTTGCCAGGTAAGTACACATCGATGTTCACAGGTATTTATCTGGGAGTTTGTTCCTCCCTAAATACCAAGACCTAAGCCCATAGGAACCTGTCCTCCAATTTGGGAAAAGGGCTGTAGGCAGTGCGGAGCCACTGAGGGTTCAGAGCACGGCAGGCACATGAGGGCAAGAAAGCCCACAGCCCCGCAAACAGGTGTCAGGCCAATGGACCACCCACAGGGCAAGGGGACCTGTGGCCAGAGCCTTGGGGGCAGCTCTGGTTCAGGGAGGGACGTCCCCCGGCCCAAGCCCCCACACCCCTCAATCTCAATGTCCACATTTATTTCCCGGGAGCAGCTTAGCACGCAGCTCCTGGCTTTGCAGACTGCTTTCTGCTAAAGCGGATTCCCTGATCTGGGGAGAGAGAAGCCTTATCAGTGGGCTCAAGTAAGCCCAAGAGAGCTAGTTTCTGAGCCCAGCGTCCAGCGGCCGGACCAGCAGGGCCCAGAACCCCCAGCCGATATGACAGCAGGTGTCCAGGGAAGTAGATCTGATGCTCAGTGGGGACCCAGTGGGTCCCTCTTCTTCCTCTCTTTCAAAATGAAGACTTCCTTCCAGCTGCAGACAGGGGATCCATGGGGAAGACGGGCTTCCTAGAAGGGGCTCTCCCACCCCTTCCTTCAGGAAGCCGTCCTGAGTCCGTCAGAATGCTGGGACACCTTTTCGGACCCCAGCTGCTGGGTCACAATCTTCTCCAGGGCTAGGGTCCTTGTTCCTGACAGCACATCACCCCCTGAGGCTCCCCTTAGCCCTGTTATCTTGGTCCCCTGAACTGGAGCACCCAGCCCCTTGCTGTCCTGGCCCCAGCATGGGTGGGGCTATGCCATCCATATAAACACACCAGCGGGAGCACTTTGCAAATTTTAAAGGGCTGTGCACCAATAATGTTTCCCTGGAGTGGAGAGGTAGGGAGAGCAGGAGGCCATCTGAATGTGGTTCCCGACCACAGGCCTGAGTTTTACTACCCGAACTAAATGCCGTGTTTGCTCGCACCCCACCCGGCGGCCTGTACACACCTGTACACGGAAGGTGGTAATTTTTCTGCATGAATCACAGGTAGGTTCACACCCAAGTTACCGGCACTCTACTCCTTCGGGCGGGCAGGCCAGGCAGTCGCCTTTGTCTTCCAATTATGCTGGTTTTTATTGCTCTTTTAACTCTAACAGAAACACCCAATGAGGCAGGGTCTAGAGGGCAATTAATGACATAGGGCAAAAGACCACTCAGGGCCACCAGATTTGGGGCCCAGAGGAAGCTCTGTGCCTGGACGAGGCACTGGCCCTCTGGGTGGGTATGAGCGGGCCGTGTGGGGTGATGGCTAATGTGTGTGCATCGGCATCCTGCAGGCTCTGGTACTAACCAGCTGTGTGACCCCGGCCGAGTCACTTCACCTCTCTGAGCCTCCATTTCCTCGTCTCTAGAATGATATTGCTGAGGGATGACAGTGTGAAAGGCCTGCTACTTAGTAGACATTCCTCCAATGCCGAGTCCTCCACAGGCCCCGCCCTGTGTTAGTGACATCAGTTTTACAGGCGTAGTTCTTCTCCCTCCAACGTCCCGTCACTTTCTCCAGCCCCTAGCACACTGCTGCGCACACAGTAGGTGCCCAGGGCAGCAGACAGAGCATGGACCTTGGAGTCCATTTTTCATACATTCCATAAACATTAACCAAAACCTCGACGCGCCAGGTGCTGGGGATCTCCAGACCCAATCCCTGCCCTCAAGGAGCTTACAGTCTGGCCAGAGAGGAGACCCAGGGCGCTAATAGGCGAGACAAGGCCGCTGGCAAGTACTACATCCAGGGAGGACCAAGGAGCCCCTCCTCCAGAGCAGGCCCAGGACTGGCCTGAGGGTGTAGGAAGGCATCTGCAGGGTGAAGCATGCCTGACTCTGCGCCCTGGAGGCAGAGTGGGATGGAGCCAGCAAAGGAGGAGAGCAGTGTCTCAGGAAGAGCAGCTTCTGCAAAGGTCCGGAGGTGAGACAAGGCTGGAGGAGGTCTGGGAAGACCTAAGTATGCATGGGAGGATGGAGAGATATCTGGCCTGAGGAATTGCTCGAGGTGAGATGTGAAAGGTGATCTTTCACCCAGGTGAAGGCGTTTGAGCACAGTTTAGAGAACGTGAAGAGCCCCTGGAAGGATCTAAAGCATTCCTAGGCTCTAGTGTCGAGGCTTGGGGAGTTGGGGTTGTGAATTACGAGGTCAAGAGTGGAGGCAGAGACAGTCCAGAGTCTGCAGCAGAGGTCCAGGCAAAAAAATGGGAGGGAGGGGGGGCCCAAATTTGGGATAACTGGGAATCCCTCCCCAGCCACCTACCAGCCGTGAGACCTTAGGCAAGTGGTACCCACACTCCTGGCCATGGTTCCTTATTCCTAAAGCACAGTAGTGATGCCTAGTTCCCAAGGTAGCAAGATTAAATAGGAATTAAAAGAGGCAGTATACTGCACTCATATAAATAAGTAACTGGGGGAGAAAGGATGGCTGTTGCACACACTAGGATGTCAGTTAACACCGTAGGAGGAAAGAAGCAACTAGAAAAGTACCATTAGACAAACACCCCAGTAATAATTGCGGCAAATGATGTCCACCAATGGATGCTAAAATTAATGGACAGAAGTCCAAGGGGAAACAGGATGTGCTTAGTCCCAAATTATCACCCCTGGGTATGTATTAACTAATAAGGGAAGGAATTTAGAGGGAAGAACCTGGCCGACACAACATTGCCAAGTGGTCATGGCTAAGGCAGGAAGGCGTCGCCATGATGCTCCGAGAAGGACAGGCACTGTTTGGGGGTATTCTCATCCAAAATGCATGACCTAACTCCAGTCCTGAGCAAACAACAGACGAACCCAAATGGAGGGAAATTCGACAAAGCAGCTGGTACTCTTCAAAAGTGTCAAAGTTCTGAAGATGAAGAAAGATCCAGGAACTGTTAGGGACCAGAGGAGAGTAAGGGAAAGTGACGGCTGAGGGCAACATGGGATCCTGGTAGGATCCTGGACCAGGAAGAGTATGGTGGTGGAGAGTCAAACGAAACTCACGCAGGATGTGTAGTTTATGTCATAGGATAGTACCAATGTTAATTTCCCGCTGTGGATGCTTGTGCCCTGGTTCTGCACAAAGCTGACTTTAGGGGAAGTTGTGTGAAGGATATCGGAATACTGCAACTATTTTTGCAACTTTTCAGTCTGAAATTACCTTAAAATTAAAAGTTTTGTTCTTGTTGTTATTTTTTTTTTAAGGACTCTATCAGGGGCTCTGAATCTCAGAGACACATTTGAATCATGCAGTGGTGTTTAATGTTGATGCCTAGGCCCCTCCTCTAATTGGATCAGCATCTCTGGGGGAGGGGCCCAGTAGGGGCAGACTTTAAAAGTCCCCAGGGGATGCCAATGGCAGCCCTAGGTGAAGGGCAGGCTCTCTGTAAATCACTTGGCCCATAGTAGGCCTTCAGTAAATCATCATTCTCCCACATAAATGACACCATCAATTGATACTTTCATGCATTGCAAATATTGAGTACCTACCATGCACAAAAAACAGTAGGCATGCAGTGGTGGCCAAGATCCTTATATTCTAGTGGGGGAGACAATTGATACATAACTGAGATTACTACACATGCAATAGGGACTTTAAAGGAAATAAGTGGCTATGATAGGGAGTAACCAGAGGGGTGGGAGCACCACTAGATGGAGTAGTTCAGGAGGACATCCCGGAGGAGGTGACATCTAAGCTGCTATTTAAACTAGAGTAATGAGAAGGCTGAAGGCTGGCGAAGAGATGGCAGGGGCGGGTGGGGTGGGGGGCACTTGATACAAAGAGAAGCACATGTGCCAGAGTCCTGAGGCAGCTACAGGAAGGGAGGGAGCATGCGAGAAGGGCCACGATGAGGAGTCTGGATTTCATTTTATGTGCAATGGGAAGACTCCAGTAAGAGTTGAAGCAGGGTGGGGTTAGGGGGAGGGTCTCTGATATGATTTAGGGTTTTAAAAGATTGCTGGAAAACAGAAAGATCCCTCTGGCTGCTGAGCGGAGATTGATCAGTGGGGAGCTTGTTAGGAGGCTCCTAGCTCTGTCTGGGACAGAGATGGTGGCGGCCTGGCCCGGAGAGGTGGCAACAGAGGAGAAGCGACGTCGACGCGTTTAAACAGCCCTCTGTGTTGAGCCGAGGTTTGGGGTCAGCAGCATCCTGGCTGCCCTACTCTTGTCACCAGCCCCTCTGCACCAGCAGAGCCAAAGCACCCTTCCACATTCAGTCAGCACCCACTGTTATAGCCCCACTGTCTCCCAGCCTGGCATCATCTTGGCTGTGAGATCCCCTCCTGCATAGGCACCCACAGGTCTTAACATATCACAGTCCATGGTAATCTTGTAAGTCACTTGCTCTCAGAGTCCCTAATGCCGATAGGGAAACTGAAGCTCAGAGAGGAGAAGGCATTCGCTCAACGTCACACAGCAAGTGGAACGTGGGACGGACTGGCCCACTGCCCCAGGCTGGGTCCCACCACTTCCTCTGAGCCAGGAGGCTGAAGGGAGGTGTTGTCAGAAAGCTGCCCTGGCGCTCTTGACAAACAGGGGCAGGACCCAGAGCCCAAGGCAGGCTGAGTCCACGCAGCCTGAAGATGGCAGCACTTTCCCCTCCAGAGTTCCTGGGACCTCAGCCCAGGGAGGCTCGGGTCCCAGGAAATTCATTCTCACTAAGGTGTGAATGGTTGATAACTAGTCCTTTCCTGAAAAGGACAGAGCACATGGGGTCCCACACTGGGTTCCAGAAGCAGGAGAAATAGGAAGGCACTAAAGATAAAACCTTTGACCCCTCCCAGTTGCACCCTCCTGGCAGCTATAACCCCTTGGGGCTCAGTTATTAGCTGCAAACTCCTCCACTTAACTCCTCAAATCAACAACAGATGTCAGAGCTTTGTCCATCCCTCACTGATGCTGGAGTCCCCTCCACAGTTGGTGGCTGTCCCGCTCCTGGCTTGGACGCCACCAGTAACAGGGTTTTATGCTGTTATGCTTATCAAGGGAGTTTGTGTTACCAGACAACAGCTACTAGAAAGTTCCTTTGCTCAGATATGTGTAAGACAAACGCAAGTGGATCTATCAGTTCCCCTTTTGTAGATGAGGAAACTGAGGCCGGGGGAGGGGAAGCACTGCCCGGCGTCACGTAGAAAAGAATGCAGCTGGGATGCAAACCCAGGCCAGGAGCCTGATTCTGGAAACATCTCTCGTAGGTGATTTGAGGGGTCAGACCCTGTCCCACTTGCTCCAACATTAACAACCCTTCTGGTTAAAGTGTGGTTCCTCGAAGACCATTGCTGGGAGGGGGTGTAGGAGACCGCATGATGGGGACATGGGCCTCAGAGTCCTGAGCCAGATTCAAGATAAGGCTTCGTCCTTTCCCGAGGGACCTCAGGAAGTCACCTCTCTGAGCTGCACCCAGAGCAAAGCAGAGCCCATAAGCCTGGCTCCCCAGGGGCCCTGAAGGTGAGTCCCTCCCAGGACCATCCCCTGGCGCAGAGCTCACAGGGGGTTCTCTCGCAGACTGTGGGACTCTGGCATAAAGTGACAGCAGAGGCTAGCCTCTCTTCCTCCTTCTCCAGGGGACCCTGGCCTCCGTCTCTGTCTGTACCCCCATCCCTCCAAGGCAGACCTACCCCCTGCCTTGTTCTCCTGGGGACCACAGGCCCGGCCCCATCCTCCCACCCAGGCCTCGGCCAGCAGCCTCGATCCAGGCCCCCTCCCTCCCAGCAAAAGCCTGCAAATGCTTCTGAGGGCTGGAACATCTGGCTAATGACGGGGAAAGTGCTGAGACGACAGGTTATTTCAACACTGTCATCATCCGTTGGGTATTTCAACACTCACTGCTTGTGCAAGAGACATAATGGGACCTGTCATAAACTCACGCTGTCTCAAAGCTCGGGCACGTCGCGGCGGGGCTGACGGGGAGCTGTTGGGGTTTAGCAATCGGCGCTGTCCTGGGGCCCGCAGTCTCCTTAGGGTTATTTTGGCTCCACCGCGGAAGGCCCTGGAGAGAAATCTCAAGGTGTCAGAGAAAACCCAGAGCAATTACCTCTCGGGGTAATTAGATGGTGGCAGAGATAGATAGCCCGCCTTCCTGCCTTCTCCCCTTCCATCCCGCCTGCCAGGGAGATGGGGAGAACCAGCCTGTCCCATCCCACTGGGCCAGCCCCCACCTCACCCAGCCCCCTGCGGGGAGGAGGCCACAGATGACCTCATGGCAGCAGCAGCTGTGAATCACGGCCTTGACCACGCTCCCACTTCCCTAGGGGCCTGCAGGCATGTGGGTCCTTAGCCCAACACCCACATCTGGCCACATTCCCATCATGGCGGAATCTCCAGAGAGCCGTGTGGGAGACTCCAGGAACCCATCGGCCTCTCTACAGCAGACCAGAGTCATAGCTTGGACTCAGAGTCTTTGATTCAGCTCAGCCCTGATCCAAATTTTTATCTGAACCCCGACCACCCCTTTAGGAAGCTTAAGTGGAGGATGGAGGTAGCTTAGCGCCTGCTCTGACAGGGAGCGAGGTCGGGGGAAGGGTGATGGCCAACCAACACAGGGACACCTGCGGCTCAAGCCGTGCAAGTCCCCCACCAGCTCTCAGGGGACGAGTCAGTCACCGCCCTGAGCTGGCTAAGCTGAAGGGACGAGTGACCAGAGACCCCAGAGCCAGCTGGAGCTCACACTGAGCTTTCCAGGCTGAGAACCGGCCTTCACTCTCATCCTGTGCCTCCACACCCTGCCCACCTCACCCCAACACACGTCTCCCAAGTGTTCCAGGAGAGAGGGTCTGGTTGGAGACCCGGGGGGGCTCACGGAGGCAGGCTGAACAGGGAGCTGAGGATTCCCACCCCTGGAGGTGAGGGGCAGGAGGTGTGGGAAGAGGACGCCCTGAGAGGGAAGCGTGTGGAGAAGAACATGGGGTCTGGGACAGCATGCCACAGGCAAGTGGGTAAGACGCAGAGCCAGCCAAGGCCGGGGCCTCACGCAGGGGAGGCCCAGGAGCATGGATTCCTCCGCGTAGGCACTGGGGAGCCATAGAAAGTCTTTGACCGCAGGAATTCCAAGTGCACCGTGGTACTTTGAGCCCCTTCTTAGGCTCCGTCTGGCAGCCGAAAGTGGGTGGAGAGTTTCAGGGGAGGGTAGAGGAAGGCAGAAGGCTCAGAGCGTGGCCAGGAAGCCAGACAATAGCCAGATGGGACGGTGGCCAGAATGAGGGGGTGGAGGAGAAAGCTGAGAGGGGTGTGGGCCAGAGGGCATTTGGGAGGGGACCCCCTCCTCAGGATCAGAGCCTACTCTGCGAGGGATGCGACAGGGAAGGGGCCCTCCCAGAAATGGTCAGCAGAGGTGGGGAAGGGTTCCCGTGGGACTTTGGGGTCCTTGTGGAAAATGGCCCCACGGGACCCCAGCTGGTGCATTGCCCCTCCACCACCCGGGACGCTGATCCTCTGCTCTGATGAGCCCTTTGGAGCTAGTCAGACCCTCCCCAAGGGCCACATCAACAAAGAAAATTCTACATGTTTTTAGGCTCCTGCTCCAGGGCCCAAACCCTTTCCTCCCCCAAAAGGCTCCTCCAGCCTGGGCCCACCTCCTGGCACATCTCTTTCTCCAGATTCATCTCCCTTGGCCTCTCGCAGGCTTGATTCAAGGTCCTCTGTAGGGTCACCCAAGCAGCCCTCCCCAGGCTGCCAGCCCCCTCAGCTGACTCCACAGCCCATGCCTGTCCCTCCACTGTCCAGCCCGCAGCTCAGCCCCGGCTCCAGGCCCCTCTCACCTGGGCGCCCACTGCAGCTGCCCCTAGGCCCACCTGCCAGGGCTGCAGTCAAGTCCCCACAGGAATGGTAGCCACCTTGCCCTCAACCAGCCATCAGCAGGACTGTCACCTCCCCTCTGCCAGAGGCTGCTTCCCAGGTGTTGTCTTTACGGGAGAGTGTCACCACCTCCAGGCAGGCAAAGGCTGGGGAGGGGGACGGTTTCCTCCGACTGGCGCCTGGGTCTCAGGTGGTACGCACGCCTGTCCTATGTGGCAGGTGCCCACATCATCCCATTTTCCAGGTGAGGAACAGCCATCCCTGCCCTCCAATGCCTGGGAAGACTTCGACTGTGATGAAGCAGCCTCAGAGCGGATGAGAGCCTAGTCCTGCAGGTAGCGATTCCAGGTCCACCCTTGACTTCTGCTCCTTCACCTTGGGGAGCTGTTTACCATCACAGGATTTCTGCTTTCTGCTCTGCAAAAGGAATCAGTGGGCTCTGTTTCTCTGGTCAGGACACAGCATCAAGGCATGGTGGAGAAACACCTCTGACCACTAGGCTGGGCTTTTTAGCTCTGCCTCTTGGAGCTGGGCCCCCTTCGCTGCTCTGGGCCGTGTTTTCTCATCTGCACACGGGGTATCACAACATCTTTCTCAGGCACAGCTCAGGGCAGAAGTTTTCAGTGTGATGGTCAAGTTCCATCTGGCTCTAGAACCAGACAGACCGTCTCCCTGGGGACAGCTCAGCTACTCGGGGGCTGGACCACCGACCTCTCACCTGAAACAGGCCCATGGTCCCAGTAAAGCCACAGCTGAAAAACCAGAAATGAGTCCCTTCCGTAGGAGCCCTTGGAGAGCTGCCAAAGCCAAGCCCGGGGTCTCTCAGGCGGCGGGGAGCTTGACAGCCCTGAAGGTGGGCGACAACTCAGGAAGCGCCAGAAGCCCCTGCCCACCCAGGGCAGGCGGAGCAGCTGGGATACACGCCCTCACTCTCTTCCCCGCCAGTGCCCTCCCGCGGCCCCCCGCCCCTGCCCCACCCTCACCATCGATGCCCCCACCCAGGAGCTCTTCTTTGCACTTGACAAATGTGTAAGGCACATTCAAGGGACTTGAGACTGATTCACATGACAGGATAACCAAATGCGAAGGGAGGTAAATGCACTAGGAATTCAGGATGCGGAGCAGAGAAGGGGGAACCAGCCCGGCACCAGGGCTGGGACAGTGGCAGACAGGAATGGCCACGTTCCCTGGTGCCTGCTCAGTACCAGTCTCTGGAGTCAGAGGTCCCTGCTCCCCCTACTCCAGGACACACTCTCAGCCCATGGTGGGGAGGCACCCAGCGTGAGGAGAGGCCCCCAGCCCTGTCTGAACGGGGCCCGCAGGGCGGCTGTGATGCTGCCGGGGGCCCAGGAGGGTGTCCAGTCTGCCCCAATTCCCTGGGCCCTGGAGCGGCCTGGCTGCCCGGCCTCTCGCTTGGCCAGGGCAGCCGAGACACTGGCAGTCCCGGCCCCAGGGCTCCCGTCGTCGCCTCCCCCACTGCTCGGCCGGATGGCACTGTCTCCTAATGCATCTGCCTGTTTACATTCCCCCAACGAAAAGCAGCTTTGTTTATGGAAAAGAGCTATTTTAGTTCCACGTTTTCTCTCTCAACTCCTCCGACTCGCAGCAGAAGGGCCGCTGCTCTCTTGGGGAGCTGAGTGACGGAGCCCGTCTCCACCTCCTCGGGGAAGGTGCTCCAGGCTCCCATGGGTGGAGACCCAGGACAGGGGACCAAGGCACAAGGCCACCTCCTCCCACGAAGGCTCTGGGGAAAGGATCGATGTTCTGCATGAGTCAGGGAGTCTTACCCAGGGACAGAAGGACAGCAGTCCCCATGAGCTGGTGACACCAGACACCACCCTCCCAGTGCAGCCCACCCACCCTGGGCTCAGCCACCAGGTCCTTCTCCTCCCTCTGAGTGAGTGATATTATCCCCACCATACAGATGAGAAACTGAGGCTCCCAGAGGTGAAGTGGCCTCTCCAATGTCATAAAGCTACAGATACCCAGGGGTCTGACTCCAGATCTCACACCTGTTCCCCACTGTGCCCCCTGGGGTGGGAGGAGAGATGCCTGTCTAACGGGGTGAGGGGTGTCAGGTAGCACTCCCTGGTTATAGCCATTTCCATAAAAATTCATGGCAAACATTTCATTCTAGGCTCGGGAAACAGCAAACAAATCACGAGTGGGAGTAATCTAGTACAACATGGGGGCTTCTCCGGAGGGAGGCTGCTGTGTTCCAGATGGGAACCCAAAGATCGGAAGGCGTAGGAGGAAACAAGTCATGACATCACTCTGAGGAAAAACGAGGGGGGGTTCCCTCCACCCCAAGCACCTGTCTCCCTAGGTGGGAGAAGAAGAGGTGCTGGGAGGTGGCAGAGGGTCCTACCGAATGCCTGCTGTGGCCCCATGTGGAATGCTTCTCCCTCCCTCCCTTCCTTCATGGCCCTGATTGCTTCCTCCATGGAATTTGTGATTTCTGGAGCCCACATATTCCCTGGATCACCAAGGCAGGTCAAGTGCTGTCACCATGACAACAAAGAAAAAGAAATAGAAAGGCTGATGGGGATGCAACTCCCCTTAGAGCGATCATAGGACACCTTCCCCAGCCCTAA
The DNA here is from genome assembly GCF_036321535.1 of Camelus dromedarius. NCBI lineage: Eukaryota > Metazoa > Chordata > Mammalia > Artiodactyla > Camelidae > Camelus > Camelus dromedarius. The sequence continues at coordinate 28,407,560 of NC_087459.1, read as the reverse complement.
CTCCCCCACCCAAGACGGGAGCTCCAGTGGGGCAGGGATGGATGGTGATAGGTCATGATTAGAGAAAAGCTGAAAAGTTCTCAGACAAGAAGCTGGTCAAGCAGACAGCCCTGAGCAGGGCTTCCCCTAGTCCTTTGGGAGACATGCGGCCTGTGGCCCATGGTGGCTGGGACCTCCTGTGTGGCTAGAACAGCGACATGGGCCTGGGGCCACCTGCTCTAGAATAAAGCCATTGGCTCTAAGCCTTCCGGGATTCTGCTTCCCTTGGGCCTTTTGCCACAGGCTCCCCTTGCCCTGTCTCGTGCAAACCTACAAAGGAAACCTTCAGACCCTCGGCGGAAGGACACGCAGCGCTAGGCGGTCCCCAAGGCCCTTTGCGGAGTGTCTCCTGTAGACCCATCCCCAGAAGAGAAAGACATGGCCACTTGGCCTCACAGCCTCCCACCCTGGGCGTTCTCCCCAACACCGATTTCTTCACATCTGTTGATGGGAGAGGCTGACTTGAGCCTGGAGTCTCCTGCTCCTGGGGTAGCACCGTGGTTGGCCAATGGCAGCAGTTTATAAAACTCAGTCACAGTCTCAGCTGCCCCTGCCTCCCTCCGCCATCACCGCTCACAGGAGGGACTCCACGCCCTGGGAGGCGCTGCGCTCACTCAGCCCAGCCACACCTCACGGGCTCAGGGCCTGGGTTCCAAGGACCTCTCACACGTGAGCACAGCCCTTTACAGTTTACAGAGGGCTTTCCCCTGCCCCCTGATTCGCCCTTTGAGGTGGATAAGGAAACAGAAATGAGACATCAAACATCTAGGAAGCACAATGTTGGGACCCAGCCTCCCCCTCTCTCTGCCTCCGCCCATGAGCACGAGCCCAGGCCCCACTCTGTGCCCAGCGGTGGGTGGAAGAGGCCTGGCCCTGCCTCTGGCCTCAGCCTTACTATCCCAGCCCCCTAAACAGCCTGGTAGTCCTGCCGAAACCTAGATCTAATCCCCCACCTGGCTCCACTGCCCAGATGATCAACCAATTCCTCCGCCTAAATTTGACGCCCAGCACAGAAGGGGCCCTGTCTGCTGCTTCCTCTCGAATTCCCTCGTCATCACTTGACACACTCTTTGGCCAAATAGACCCAATTCTTCCTCACTGAGAATGGCTGACCTGTAGCAAGCGCACCCTATATTCTGTCCTCCAGGACTCTTTTTCAGCTGCCAGAATGTTCCCAGTACACACACGGTGTGCTCCCCTCCAGGTCTTTGGCTGGAGTTGCATGTCCCCCATCCGTCTATCCACCCATCCATCCATCTGTCCATCTGTATCTAAATCCCGCAACTGCTTCAATGCCCAGTTCAAATTCCACCTCCACAAAGCCACCCCATAATAAAAGTGACCACTCCCCCACATTGCAGCCACGGCGGGCCCCTCACTGCCTGGCATCGGTGTTGCAGGCCTCTTGGTTCTCCCACCAGACCATGAGCTCCTGGCGTGAGGGTGGAGTGTCTGCAATGAAGTATGTGATTCATCTCAGGGACCCTAATCCCCAGCACAGGGTCCCCCAGAACACAGGACATATCATCAGTGATTGGCTGGATGAATAAATGAGCAAAAGGACAAATGAAAGAAGAGGGAGTAGATGGCTCATTGGCAGGCCTTCACGTTGGGCCATAAGGTTAGTGGTCAGATCATGCCAGCCAGCAGGGCTCCCTTGCCAGCCAGAGCCTCACCCCCTCTGGCAAGAGCACCCATCCATCACTCCTTAGCCTGTCGAAGGCCCTGAATGCTCCTCCTATGTCTGGGGAATCCCCCACCTTATGAGTTCCCATCTTCTTTCACGAAAGCCAGCCAGCCACCTTCCAGCCTGCCTTGCAGCCAGGGTTTGTCATGTGTCCTGGGCTCCACCGATCACACACCCACCAGACTCAGGATGGGAGGGAGTGACCCAGGAAGCAGATGCCACATGGAATCCATTCTGGTTGGTGAGAGGCGGACTCCCGTGTCCAGTTCCTGGAGGCAGTGCTGTGACCGATGTGGGAGCCCACAGTGGGTCCTGCCGTGGGTGTCCCCATCTGCAGTGGGATCTGGGGCCCGGCTCCTGCTTCTGGTACTCTGGCTTTCCCAGAGATTCTGGGCTACAGAGTGTCCTTGAGTAAATTCCTTGTGCGAGTAACTTAGTTGGAGTTGGTTTCTGTGTCTCAAATTCCAGACCCTGTAGTGTTCACCACACGCTGACGGAGTAAACGCCCCAGGGAGCTCCACGCGGGCTGGGCCGTGTGCAGGGCAGCAGGCTGGGGTGGGAGGGAATGGGCGTCACCGGGCCGGCCCTCCCTGGCCTATGAGATGCCCGCCCGCCAAAGCAGCACCAGGATAGGGGTTTGAGCAGGGACTGCCTTCAGATCCCGAGGCCTGCTCATGGCTACAGGGCAGTGCTCTCCCCTCTGTGCCTTTCCCCCCAACCCCCGCTAACTCCTTCTCATCATCCTTTAAGACTCAGCTTCTCATCATCTCTTTCACGAAGCTTCCAGCTCCACCCCTTCTGGCCCAGGTGCCTCCATGGTGCTCCCAGGTCACAACTGCCAATGCCTTTCCACACGGCAGGATAGCTGTCCATTGCCACGTCCATCTGTCTCTCCACTAGGTGGAGAGTCTCTGAGGGCAGGAGTCATGTCTGGTGCACTATGATCAGTTAGCTCTCAGGAGACAACCAGGGAATGTTTGCTGAACGACTAAGTGAACATTAGTGACTATGTGCACCCTTGGGAGAAGCTAGCCATCTCTGGGCTCAGTGAGAGTGGCAAAGAGAAGAGCAGTTGCAGGGGTGCCCTGGGGCTTGGCAGGTGCACCCACCCCCACTGGAAATCCCACTGGCCAGGCTTGTATTGTGTCTGTGCCAAGGGGGCATATAGGGTGGGGCAACCCCTGCCGCTCCATCTCCGGTGGGTTTCTTAGCAAATTCAAGGGAAAAAAAAATTTCCCAGGAAATAAATCAGGAGCCACTGACCAGCTTCAAGGCCCCTCCTTCTCCCACATTGATCTGGACCTCAGAGATTGCAACCTCTCTGCTCGTTTGCCAGGGACACTTGTCGGAGAAGATGTCCAGGCATGAGGCAACCACAGCGGTTTCCTGAGCGGCACTGAGCAGAAGTCAAGCGCGTCTTCTGGGGCCCACTCTTCCCCCCGTGACGTGCAGGCAGGGGAAGCTCCCCAGAGGCTCCTGGGAGGGAACTAGGCCACTGCCCACCAGCAGCCCGGCTGCAAGAGTCCAAGCGCGAGGGGGTCTCTGCTCCTCCAGGCTGCGGCCACCAAAGATTCACGCCCCCATGTTGCAAGCTGGGGTCGGCAGGGTCATACTGACCATGAAGGGCTGCGCCAGGATGATTCACAGCCCACCCCGGCCCGTGGATGGTGGAAGGACGTGACCTTCTTTCTCAAGATGTCTTTGGAGTCTCAGGTGGGGGCAAGACTGCTCACATCTCGGGTGCCCTTGACCCGGAGCCCTGCTTCTACTGAACATCAGTTTGGAGACAGCCTCACCTTCTTGCCTGAGACTCCTCAGTCCTCCACCATTGCCACCCAGATGTGGAAATCCTCTTCCCTTTTTTCCATCCCCAAACCCACTCACACCAGGCATTTGTGTGGGTAGAAGGTTTACTGACGGTTGGAGAGGCAGAGGGATCTGCTATGTAATTATAGGAACTTATTAAAATCCTTCTCCCTTGATGTCTCTCTGCATCTCTGCCCTGGCATACCCCTTCCCTTTCCTCCTCCTGCCCCTCAAATCCCGCCTCCTGTCAAAGCAGAAGAGCCAGCCCCCAATGGTCCTGTTTTCTAGAGTCTAATCAATATTCTGACTCCGGAGGGTTCACCTCTAAGGGGATTGATGCCAGTTCTTAAACCAATGGGTTTTTATCCCACTGCACTGGTGCTGGACTCACCTTCACGGAAGACCCAGACCTCATGCACTCGGGGGTGAGGAAAGTCCTCAGGAGACCACCCTGGCGGAGCAGATGGGAGATGTTGGGAGGAGGACACACAACACAGACCCAGGAAGCACGGATGAGGGGCAGCTCCCTCTACCTGGAGGAGCCAGAAAGGGTTTCACCAAAAAGGTGACAGGAGAGATGGCCCTGAAAGGGTTTCATGAGGGGAAGAGGCAGCCGGAGCAGAATCTGCCATCAATGCCTCTCCAAGAAGCACTGCTCGCTCTGCGCTGTCATATCATCAGATTTTGTGGCTGCCTCCTCCATCAGACTGGGAGCTCCTGGAAGGCAATCTCCCTTCAAGGGCCAAGTACAATCCTCAGCCCCAGGAGAAAGAAAGAGAGGAAGACAGGAGGGGTGGGAGCTGCAGTAGCAGCCTAGATTCCCCAGGCACCCAAAGCCACAAGACCCCTGAGGCTGCGGCAGAGATTGGCTGGATCTGCATCCTCCGTGTGACAGTACACACAATCACTGCAAACCGAAAGTGCATAGGCCAGGGGCCCATGGGCCCTCGGGCCACCCCTATGAAAGACCTTTTACATCAGGCACTTGTGGCCCACCAATAATCCCGTGACAAGCCCTCTGCGCTGACAAGGGCCACAAGCTCACATCTGCGCAGCGCCCAACAGCAGGAAGATGTTTTAATGCCCATGAGCTCAGTGGAATCAAGGTGTGGACCCTACAGGACTGAGGGAGAGGATGGGCAGGAAACACAAGAGAAGCCCTAGGCTCCGGATGCTGTGGGAGTGTGAGTCAGTAGGTTCTCTGCTCCCACAGTCCCCCTGCTCCTGCAACTTCCAAAGCAGCGAGAGTGGACGGCGCGCTGTGTGGCAGTTCATTACAGGCTGCCCTGCATTGTTCTCTAATGACTCTTTCAGGCTTGGGATCCCGCACTGGATCCTCCAGGGCAGAGGATGTACCTTCTGCAACTTCTCTGTGTCCCAAAGTGCCATCCCCAAGCCAGGTCCACAGCACACCTTCCCAGCCAGCAGGGTAGCTGCATCCTCTGCCCATCGGCTGCAGGTGAGAATCATCTGGGAGATCTGGTAAAATGCTGAGGCCGGGGCTCCCACCTCCAAGGAGACTGATTTAACTGCGCTGAGGTCGGGCTGGAGCATCAGTGTTTTATGGAGCTAAAATGACCATCTCGCCCTTGGACTATTACAAATTAGTTCTCAGCTGGCTTTTTTGTGTCCAGTCAAATCCACCTGCCATGATGCAGTTAACTTGACCACGGCGCTTCCCAGCTGGGCAGTGAGGGCTGAAAACCTCTGACGTAGCATCTCCTGCCACAAAGACAGCAAAAGCTCCTGGGAAATGTGCCCCTGGAAGACCAACTCTTGGTACTAAGTCTCGTCCCTTTTCGGATCTCATCCACCTCAATAGCCCCAATTCTCTCCACTGTATCAGATGACCCCTAAATCTCAACATCCAGCCCAGAGAGACTTTAGGCTCCAGATATAACTCCCCAGGGACAGATGCACACAATACCGGGCTCCGTCTGTGCTAGGATATTGGTGAACAGCACAGCCATCAGGTAACAGCTGTATTAGTCACGTGCTTTAGGCCATAGTGTTGGGAAACCAACTGGAACTGGCCTATAATGGAAGGGGTTGGGGTATTGTATGTCGCTATGGGGCACGGGGTACAGGTGGGCCTAACATCACTAAGGACCACATGTCTTTGTGCTGAAATATTCTAGGCAAGGACTCTAATTGTCCTGGTCACGTGCCTACCTGACAGCACCAGCTGAGGCCAGGGGCATGGGGTAATGTAGCACAGACAGGGCTGCTGGGGCCCATTCCAGTATAGAAACAGAGGAATTCCCATTTAAGACAGTGGAGTACAGCCGTCTCTTCACCAATCCCTCTTCCTGCAAAGACCAACCATTCATCGTGTTTGATGAACAACAACCATGGTGATAAAATCCAGAGACAGCATGGGCTGGATGCATCAGTCAGAGACCTGGGAGGAAGCAGACCTTGCACTAAAAGGGTAATTGATGAAGTTTAGTAAGGAGACTAAAGACAAAGGCGAGAGCTAAGAGAATCAGCAGGGATGGCGAGGCAGAGGATTAACTGCTACCCCCGCTCTGGGCACGAAAGGGCACAGGAGGCCAGCAGAAGCAGCAGCGTGGGAGAGGGTTGCCCAGCTAATGGCTGCCTTGGTTGGATGAAGGCAGCTATTGCCAATCTTGAAAGAGTAGGCGTTGGTGGTGTGGGGGGGTGTATCTACCGCTTTCTCTGCCCGTCCTCTCATCTCCTGTGGGTCTCTCATTGGCTGGACATATCTGGAAGCCAGAGGGAGCCCAAGTGATGGAATCCACAGCAGTCTACCTTCCACGCCCAGAGCAAGTGGGGACGCATGGAGAATCCATCGGGAGGAACAAATGTGAAACATTCTGCACTTTGGGCATCTACCCCCTCAGTTTGTTTTCTGTCGCCCCGTGGCAGTAACTTTAGAGTCGCCCTTGCTTTTCCCACTGGTTTCTCCCCCATCTTCCATCACCAAGTCCTACGGATGTCACCTCCCAAACACCTCCAGAGTCTGTCCTCTCCTCTGTCTTCATCATCTCTCCCTTGGACTATTACAAATTAGTTCTCAGCTGGCTTCTCTGTATCCAGTCAAATCCACCTGCCAAGATGCAGTTAACTTGACCACGGCCCTTCCCAGCTGAAACCCCTCCAGGGACCCCATGGCTTCAGGAGAACAGGCAGCCTCATCCTGTGCGCTCCTGAGCCATGGACCTGCTCCACGTGGGTTGGGGTCTGATCATTAAAGTTGACTGACAGTCTGGTTAAGGAACTGGTCCTCCTTCCTTAGGCACTGGGACACTAAAGGAGCTCCAAAAGTGGGATTTTGTTGTTGTTCTTGTCCACTTTTCATTTTGAAATTATTTCAGACTTTCCCAAAAGGTGCAAAAATAGCACAAAGAATTCCCATATACTCTTTATCCAGATTCTCCAAATATTAACATCTTACACACTACAACTATCAAAATCGGGAAATACGATGACCTAACTAAAGCCTGACTTGAATTTCCCAGGTAGTCCCACCAACGTCCTTTTTTTTCTGGTCCAGGATTCAATGTCGAATCACCTTGCTTTTAGTTGTTGTGAGTCTTCAGTCTCCTTTAATCAGGAACAGCTTCTCGTCTTTGTCTTTTATGACCTTGACACTCTTAAACAGTACTGGCTACTTGTTTTCTAGAACACCCCTCTACTTGGCTGTTTCTCATGTTTCCTCACCATTAATTTTAGGGTAGGCATTTTTGGTAAGGAGGCCACGAAAGCGAGGCTGTGTCTCTGTCAGTGCATCATATCAGGAGGTACAGGATGTGAGTTTGTCTCCAGTGTCATTGCTGTTAATTTTGACAATCTGGTCGAGATGCTACTGCCAAGTTTCTCCAGTGCAAAGCTGCTACTTTCCCCTTTGTTATTAATAAGCATCCTGTGGGCAGAATACTTTTAAGACTCTAAATATCCTGTTTCTCATAAACATTTTTTTTGCCCACCAATTTTTTCACATCCATTAGTGATTCTTGCCTGAAACAATTCTTACTATGGTACTTGCCAAACAGTGGTTCTCAAGCTCAACATTCCTTCTACATTTATTAGTTGGAATTCCACTGAAAGAAAAGAAAAACAGGATAGCTACCCAACAGAAGATGGTCTGCAGAGATCAAAACAGCCTGCCTGATATATTGTAAACTGTATACCTGATAAGGGGTTTTGTATCTAGAATATATGAAAAATCCTTAACTTGATCATAAAAAGATATACAACTCAATTTCTAAATGGGCAAAGGATCTGAATAAAAATTTTTTCAGAAAAAATTTTTTTTGCAAATGAATGATAAGCACATGAAAAGATGTTCACCATTGCTGATCACTAGGGAAATGGAAAGCAAAACCACAGTAAGATATCACTTCATATCTCCTTGGATGGTTATAATAAATAATACTAGTAAAATAATAAAGAAACAGGTAATAACAAGTGTTGGTGACACTATGGAGAAATTGGAAACCTCATACGCTGCTGGTAGGAATGTAATACGGTGCAGCTCCTTTGGAAAACAGTCTAGCCTTTCCTCAAAGGTTAAATATGGAGTTACTACAGGACCAAGCAATTCCACTCCCAGGACAGACCCAGGAGAAATAAAAGTGTATGTCCACACAAAACCTTTCATTGCAGCATTATTCATGCCAAAAAGTGGAAACAACCCAAGGGCCATTAAGTGATCAATGAACAAATAAGATGTGGTCTATCTATACATTAGAATATTAATCAGCAATAAAAAGAAAGGATGTCCTGACAGGTGACCACATGGATAAACCTTGTGAACATGAGGCTCTGTGAAAGCAGCCAGCCACAAAGGACCACATACGGTGTGATTCCATTTATGAAATGTCCAGAAAGAGCAAATTTATAGAGACCGAATGTAGATTAGTGGTTGCCAGGGAATGGGGCGTGACTGCTAATGGGGACAGGGTTTCTTTTGGGGGGGACTGATGAAAATGTTTTAAAATTGTGATGATGGTGGGGGGAGGTTATAGGGCAAGTGGGAGAGAGCATGCTTAGCATTCATGAGGTCCTGGGTCCAATCCCCAGTACTTCCTCTAAAAACAAATAAACCTAATTACCTCCTTCTCCCCACCCCCTAAAAAAAAACTAAAAAAAAAAAAATTGTGGTGACGGTGGCACGACTCTGTGAATATATTAAACCATTAAACTGCACACCTTAAATGGGTGGATTGCGAGGTCTGTAAACTATATCTCAATAAAGCTGTTAGTTACACACACACACACACACACACACACACACACACACACACACACACAATAGCAACAACCCTCTCAGAGCCTCCTAAGAGTAGGCGGCCGCCCCGCCCCGCCTAGCTCAGCCAGCCCGGGTCCCTGCCTCCGGCCCCTGCACTTTGCTAGCAGAGGTACTTGCTCCCAACAAGCCAAGCAGAGACACGGCATCCTCTCAGGCCCCATCAACCCAGCGCCAGCTTGTCGGAGTTTCCCGTGATTCAGACCAGGGAGCTTCACAGCTGCATTTTGACCAGCAATCCCTCTACTCCCCAGTGTAATCTCCTGAGCCAGACTGTGGTTTTGCGACTTGAAGTCCAAGGCCATGAATCAACATCATCTACTTATCAAGACCAAAGGCTGCGGTCACAGTCCGCATAGAAGGAACAGCTCGCATTGCTCAGCGCTTTCACGCCAGAGGGCGAGGCCGCACCCCGGTCGGTACCCAGGGAACCTGCTGGACCAACCACGCGTGGCCCGGGGCCATACCTTTCCCACTTGGGACCTGGCAGTCCGATTCCTCACGTACTGGTTCAGTAACTAAGGTGGGTTAGCTGGGCCGGGCTGGGCCCGTGCTGGGCTCTCCGGCTCTGGCTGGCTCGCTCTCATTTACACTATGTTATACCACCCAGCACCACGCGGGCTGGGCGAAGTTGGTTAAAAAGTACAAACTCTCAGCCATAAAATAAATAAGTCCTGGGGACGTAAGGTACAGCATGGGGCCTCTAGTTAACAAGAATGTATTGTCTATTTGAGAGATGCTGAGAGAGTAGATCTGAAAAGTTTTCATTCCAAGGGGGAAAAGAATGTCTGTAACTGTGTGGCGATGGATGTTAACTAGACTTACTGTGGTGATCATTTTGCAGTGTATACAAATATCAAATCACTATGTTATACACCTGAATCTAATGTTGCATGTCAATTAAATCTAAAATAAACAAGAAACAACAAGCAAAGGAAAAAAACACAACTCAAATCAGGGCCCCTTCCTTTGGTTAAAGCCCTTTGAAGCCTTCCTAGGATAAAGACAGGGCTCCTGACCCTGGCCTGATGTGACTTCTGAGAGCCCTGCACACTTGGGGACTTGCCAGCTCTTGGCCACCATGGTCCCCTTCACTCCCAACCACGTTGGCCTTATTTCTGTTCCTCCAAGTCCCTTGTCCCCGCTTACCTCCAGGCCCCGGGACAACCTAGTTAATTAGTTCACTCTGTCTTCAGATCTCTGCTAAAACTCATCCTTCAAGGAATCCTTTCTTGATGCCCCAGGGCCTTTGCACGCCTCTTTTGGGCACCAGTCAGTGTGCCAATGTTGGTGAGATTATTGAATTAATGTCTGTCTCCCCCTCCAGGCTGTGCATGCCCTGAGGGCAGAGGCCTGTTTGCTTCACTCATGCTGACACCCACCGTAGCTGGCCCAGAGCCCGGCACACAGCAGACATTCAGAAAGCCTTGTAGACAGAACAAAAGAATGTCATTCTGAGGTCTCCATGAAGCCCATTCTCATGTTTAGCTTCCTGAATCTTCCCATTCTTCCAAAACATAAATCAGATCACAGCTTTACTGTGCCCACAACCCTCCAAAGGCTTCTCACCATGACGATGATAAAATCCAAACTCCTTGTCTTGGTGGTGGACAGGGCCTTGCAGGGCCTATGCCCCACACCTCTCTCTTAGGTCATCGGGAGAGGCCCCTGGAGGGTGAAAAGCAGAGAAAGGCCTTGCCTTCTGACCTGCCACTTCCACCTCTTTGTGCCTTTTGACCTCTCCAAGCTCATTTCCATCTCAACCTGGTGCCAAATCAGTCACAAAGGGGGGCCAGCACTGAGCGCAAGGGAAGAGTCACTTGCCAGCTGCCCAGGGGCCAGCACCCCTGTGAGGCAGAAGTGCTGGCCGTCCCATTGCAAAGGGATGTTTTCTCACTGATACTGTTTAGAGTTGCCAACAGACGGCGAGAATGAAGAGCGGGTGGACCCCGAGTCCATTTTATCATTCTTATGAAATTCTCTAGAGATGATTTGCCCCCTTTCCACAGCACCTTTCCACCTACTTAGCACATCACTGCTCTGCGGGACGGTGTCCCCTGTTCATTCCCTTCTCAGTCAGCTGTGAAGAGGGAGGCCCTGGGGCTACCTGATATGGGATGAGGCAGACACAGGCATGAATTTTATGTCACCCCCACATGTCTGGGCAGGACAGTCATTTCCTGCCAGGGAGGGGAGCAGGGACTCGGTGACGTGGTCGCACTGCATGAATTCCAGCAGTCTTCACGTGACAGGCTTTCTGGATTGGGGCTTGGGAAGGGCTAGGCCATCCCCGTAGGATCTGGTGGCTTCTTCTGATAAGTATGGGCATTCTAGATCCTCCTTCAGAGCCCCAGGAGAAGCTGGGATGAGGCTGGGGGGTGCTGATGGAGCAGGAGCGGGGGACGAGAGCAAAACAGGAAGAGCCTCTGAACACTCTTCCCGGCTGTTCCCTTGGCCGGGCACTCCCCTTGCCCCTGACCTATACTATCTCACCCACACATCAGGGGAGGCCAAGTTCTCTGCATTTTTTGGATGAGTAAACTGGGGCAAAGTTATGGCCAATGGGGAGCCGCCTGGTCAGACTCCAGGGAGGGGGTGGGGGTGAGGTCTGTGCCTTTCCCCCTGTCACTCCATCGGGCCTTCCTAAGCCTCTGTCCCCTAACAACGGGGAGGGAATAAGTGTTAGCAAGAAGAAGAGGCAGGATCGAGGCCCTGATCTCAGAAAGGATCACACAAGAGCCTGCTTAATCGCTCATCGGGCAGTGGATTGTACAATTTCGACAGAAACACCAGGGAAGGAAACCTTGGCCAAGTGGGTAGAGAAACTTTGGCCAGGAAAACAGACTTCTGTTCCAGTTTCCACATGGGGGTTCAAGACAGATTTGGCCGCTCATGTCCAGCCCTTGTTAGGGGCCTGCCACTGGCCTGGGCGTCAGCAGCCGCGTTTTGATTCATTTTGATTCACCACAATCCTTGGGGGGAGGACCAATTATCCCCGCTTTACAGATGAGAGAACTGAGTCTCAGAGAAAAGCAGTTACTTGTGTAAGGAAGCCAAGCTCTCTGCCTTCTAGCCCAGGGCTGTTTTTCGGGAAACTCGAACCCTGGCCTCCCCTGCCCACCTGCATCCTCCTCATTGGCTCCCTACACACACACACACATACACACACACACACACACACACACACACACACACTCACACCTCGAGTCTTCCCCCTACCCTGTCTCATCCACCTGCCTGCCTGTCTCTGGCTTCTGCCCGAGGAACTCCAGGACCTCCCCCAGCCCCATCCCTGAGTATTTTGTAAAAAGGAAGCAGTCCAGAACTTTGGGTCCAACATGAAGGACATTAGTAGGTGTTAGGAAAAATACTCCAGTGTGAAATGAATTCCTGCCATCTCCCCAGCACTCTGGGAACCGTCATTTCACCATCTGACAATCCCACAGCTAATAAATCCAAGAGGGTGGCCGGGGCTGGAATAACCAAAACAGGGCTGGGGCCGGATCTACACGGAGCCACCAAGGCGCTGGAAGGAACTGCATTGACCACCAGCCTCTCCTCTTTATCTCTAGCTTCCTGAGCCTTCTAAGTCAGAGGCCTTGCTCTCCCAGGTAACCATAGAACCTGGGACAGCCCCAGGAGGGGACGCCCTCGTAGCCCAGGCTAGGGGTCCCCATCGTGATGGAGTGCCAGGGCTTCTGGATGGACAGACCGACTTGAGGGTCTTCACCAGGGTGTACTTCCCCAACGAAGTCTCTCCTGAATCGTCCTCCCAGCCGACCCCCCACCCCATCCTTTCTCACTATAAGCTCCCCTAAATCCGTGAGGCAGGGATTTCGGCCCATAGAGCAGAAGAGACTTGTCCAGAAGCTCACTTTGAGTTCCCTCCCTGTCTGAGCCCCAGATGTTGGGTCTGTACCTCGAGGGTACATTTATAATCTGACTTCTCAAGTGGACGCATGGATTCCATCCGACTGGCCCATCCAGAATCCACACTCTGGAAGACAAGGCTTGGGGCTGCCCTGATTTATGTATACCGCAATGCTAGCTCAACACCAGGCTGGGGAGGGAAAGGAGAAAGTGGGGAGAGGAGGAAAGGAAGGATCTGGAACGAGGCAAGTGGCATCATTCAGGACGGGGGATTGTACTGAGAGGGCCACCGAAACAGCGGAAACCAGCCGTTCAGCAGACATTCAGAGACCTTCCATAGCTCAGTGCTGCGCTAGACGCCGAAGTTACCGCAGGGAGCAGCGCGAAGCCTCTTCTCCTGGTGCTTACATGCCAGTAGAACACCCCAACAAGGCAGCAGTTAGGACTCTGTGGCCCCAAGTGACAGAAACCCAACTGGAATAAGCGTAAGCAAAAATGGGGAATCTTGACTCCAGAGACCCAAGTGCAGGTCAGGCGGAGGAGGTGCTGGCCTTCAGGCCTGCTGGAGGGGGGCCGCCTGCCGCGGGTCTGCCGCTTGTCTCTACGTCTGTCGATGGACCAGCCTCCATTGCTCCCCGCTTTCCACAGGGCAGGGGACTTGACCACTGACAGCTTCAGTCTCACTTCCAGAAGCTCCCTGACCAGGATACAAAAAGGGTTTTGCTCTCTCTGTTCCGAGTCTTAAAGCCCCAGAGAAGGGCTGTGATAAGCCGAGACAGTATCATGTGACCACCCCGCGGGCCAGTCACAATGGCCAGAGAATTGGGTCTGGTGGAAGCCAGGGCAGACAGAAGCACCCGTGTCTACTACCATGGATATGATTCAGTTTGCTCCTCCTGGCAGCTCTGGAAAGGAGGGTGTCTCAGTCCATTCGGGCTGCATCACAAAAATACCACAGACAGAGTGGCTTATGAAAAGCAGAAACATATTCTTCACAGCTCTGGAGGCTGGGAAGTCTAAGAGTAAGGTGCTGGCAGAGTCCGGTGAGGACCTGCTTTCTGGTTCATAGACAGCCCTCTTTCCCATCCTCATACGGGGAGGGAGCAAGGGAGCTCTCTGGGGCCTCTTTTATGAGGGCACTAATCCCATTCCTGAGGGCTCCACCCTCACGACCTAATTCACCTTCCAAAGGCCCCATCTCCAAGTGCCAACACACTGGGGGTTAGGATATAACAGATGAATTCAGGGGAGGGGACATAAACATTCAGATCAGAGCAGAGGACAAGAAGAAAGGGTAAACATTGGGGCCCCCATTTTCTGAGAAACTGAGGCCTCGAGAGCTCTCTTCCATCAGGACACAGCTAAGTGGAGCCTGGGGCTGCCTCCAACCCTGCCCCCACCGCAGCCAGGCCTCGGCTTCCTGGCACCCAAGGGAACCTCGGCTGGGGCGTAACTCCTGCTGCAACAGAAGTGAGAGAAGGGGGTTTCAAATATGTTTTGAGACATTTCACCGCAATCGAAATGGCATTTTCTAGCACATATCTCAGCACAAACGCATGCACGGGGAGGGAGGGAGGAGGCCTCACTCACATCCCCATCTTAGAGCCACGCTTGTTGCAGTTGGAAGGGGTTTCAGGCATAATTTCATCCACCCAGGCGGGAGGTCAGTGCATGCAAAGCTAGAAACAGGAGAATAACAGCTACTGTTAATAGGGTGCTGGACACTCTCCATACACTGGGGGAGCACTGGTTGCCCCGCCCTGAAGTTTCCATGGAGGGTCGGGAGTCCCCGAGTCACTGCCTGCTCCCCATCCCACTTCCTTCTCCCCAGGGAGGAGAATGGACTCACCTGATTGGTAGCTTTGGGAGAAGGAAGTGATCCTATGTCCCTTCTGGGCATGCTCCATCCAATCAGCCGCCCGCGGGGAGGGTACAATTTCTGCAAGTCTCTTTGTCAGTTGGGTTCTGGACTTAGGAGAGAAAGGATTTGTATTTGTTGACCTCTTAAATCCTCAAGAATACGTACTGTTAGAATTATCCAACAATAACACAGTAAGGTGAGTATTATGATTATTATTCCCATTTTAAGGACAGGGACCCGGAGGCTAAATGACCCAAGACCACCTGGCTAGTCAGGGACAGAAGCAGGTGTGCCAGGCTCCCCACAGCTGCGCCCTGGGCCTCTCTAGAACTCAGGCTTGACGACTTCCCGTCCAGTGTTCTCTCCACAGCCCTCGTTCTCCTCTCCCAGAACAGAGCCCAGAGAAAGTCATCAGACGTCACCGCTACCTTCTAGAAGCTTGCATTGGAAAACAGACACACCGACAGAATTACCATCAGAAAGGACTGCACGAGATACTAGGTTCAACCCTGTATAAAAACAGGCTCCTAGTGACACACTTAGAGATAACACTACCTACCTTACAGGGTTATCATGGGAGCATTCAATCATTAGAGTAAAGACAGCCCCATCCCTGTCCTCATGGAGCTTAGAGTCTGATGGGGCCAGAGACACAACAACACAAACAGATCTGTCACAGAAGGCTTGGCGGCTTGGAGTTCAGATTTCATCTGATGTCTAACTGAAAGTCATTAAAACGTTCTCAGCCAGGAGAAACGTGATCCGATTGACGTGTTTTTATTCCAGCTGCTGTGTGAAGAGTCAGTGGAAGGTGGGGCTGGTGCCGTGGCCTCTACGGGTGTCCAGGCAGCGGGTGATGGCAGCTGAGGCTGGGGTGGTGGCCGTGTAGATGGGGAGCAGCAGACAGGGCTTTATCTTGGAGCTGAAACCTATACAGTGTGATGTCAAGTTGGGGGAGGAAGGGGAGGACAGAGAGGTGTCAGATTCCCAAGTTTCTGGCCTGAGGCACTCGGTGGAGGGGGGTGATATTTCTAGAGAGGTGAGTTTGGGATATGGGGAGCTGGGCACGCCCAGGAAGACAGCCAGGAGGAGGTGGTGGGGCGGCAAGCTGCATGAATCTGGTGCTTCGGGGTGAGTGCCAGTAGACAAGAGGGTGAATGCGTGACCAAAGGGACCAGATGGGGGGACAGATGGGCCAGTGGGTGCCGTTGCGAGAGCCTGAGGAGGGGCCTGCAGTCCTTGGAGCTCTTCAGAGGATCTGGGAAGTGAGACTCTCCGCCTAGGGACACCTGGATGCCCTGTCCCTCCTCCCGCATCCGGCTCCTCCTCTTCACAGGTCTAGGAGAACTCTGGGGCCACTAAAGACTTGCATCTAATGTGCACATTCCCGCAGTTTCAGGGAGAGAAGAGGCACTGGTGCGAGGAAGGGGGATGCAGGCAGCATGGGGCATCCTTCAGGGAGGAGGGGGAGAGGGGAGGGGCACGGAGGCGTGGCCTGGAAGCCCTTTCCTCAGTGTGTTTGCACAGCTGTCCAGCCGAGCTGGGCAGAGTGAGCCACTGGCCGCACTGCACTTACTCCGCCCCCGGGGGTGGGCAGCTTGCAGTGAGGTAGGGAACTCGGTGACCGAGTCCTGGCCCTGAGGACTCTCGTCCTCTCTCCCTCCTCCCCTGCTTCTCTGAGCCCCATGGACAGCCCTCCCTGTGCCTAGAACGCCCTCTCCTCCCTGCTTCCTCCCAGCCACCTCACATGGCCTAGATTCCTTTCCCCTCTTTTCTTTGACTTTTCCACCTGAATGCAAGGCCCCCCATCACAGCCTGTATGAGAGACCCATTTCCGGTCCCCACACCAGATGGTGAGCAGCTGAGGACACATCCCGGGCAGCCCTGGCGTCTTTTCAGCCTTTCACCTTGCAGACACTAGGTGCTGAATCAATGTTTAGGGCATTGCACTAAAAGTGCTTGATTCATATTTCTCGAGCTATGTTTAAGGTCTCTCTCTCTCTCTGAGATGATGGTGTCCAGGCTGAGGGCTTCGAGAGAGACATTTGCCCCAGCTCTGAATGGTTGAGAAATTTTTTTCTCACCAGATTCCAGGTCTGCAAAACGCACCCGTGAGCCTGTCTCCAGCCCCCAAGCCTTACTGAGCCTGGGTGCTCACGGCTCAGCAAGCCCAGTCTAGCTTCTTGACTTGCATCGTCGCAGTGAGTCCTCGAAACACCCCCATGATGTGGGCGTGGTTTAGGGGGTACATTCGGAAGGGTCAGGGGACTCGGGAAGGTCAGTGACTTCCCAAGGAAACTCAGCAACCTCACAGGGGTGCCTGTCTAGCCTCAAGGTCTCTGCTTCTGGTCATTTTGCCTCCTGACTTGGGAGTGACCACGTGGAGGGACCTGGGCAGGAACCAGAGGATCACGGGAGGAAATCTCATGACCTGGGGACTCCGCTTCCCAGCCCCGCCCCCTGCAGGTGCACAGAGACTTCCTGTCTGTGACTCCCCATCGACGTGCCAAAGGCACAGTGTCTCTGGCCTGGGACAGAGAGACGCAGCCCTCACATCAATGCCACCAACGGTTTACCCACTTGGCTTCCTGTTAGGTTTTTTTCTTCCTTCCCCACAGTGGAGTCTCTTATCTTAAACTTCTTAGGGGGTTTTGTGCCGGCTGTTTACCATTCGGTGACAGTTGTCAGAACCAACCTCTTGGGAAAAGTAACATGCAGCCAAGCAAAGCCCCTCAGTCATCTGCATCACCACAGGGTCCACAAGGTCAAGGACCAAAGAAAGCCCCGTCTGGCTGCCCCACTGTGTCAGGCTCCATCTTCCACACGGGGCTGACTTAGGTGAGTGGAAGTGAGTTGGTTTGCCCTGAGTTCCTCCAATTGCAGGCAGGAGCAGGGAGCTGCAAACAAAATAATCCACCAAATGGATAACCGAGAGGCAGCCAGGTCTGCTGGGCCCAGGGGCTCACTTTGGTTCGCGAATTAGGGGCTCACTTTGGTTCGCGAATTAGGAGTTCCGCATTATTTGTGACTAATGCAAAGTGAAAGAATCTGCTGTAGAAACCGGCTCTTCCTCCTCTCTCTGCTTCCTAGCACTCCTCAGGCAAAGACCTCCAGATGCCCGGTGGTGTGAGCTCCATCTGAACCTGTGGCCCAGTTCTAATAACTGTCCTCCACCCTCCTGGGGTCCGCAGGGTGTAGCCCAGCCTCCAGCCCTGGGCCCCACATCATCCTGGGCCCCACCTTGTCCTTGTCAATCTGCCCAGAACCCTTGTCCTTGTCAATCTGCCCAGAACTCATGGCAGTCTGGGGCCAAGACCACACCTGGCCATCCTCATCCCTCCCAGACACCAGAGCCTGTCCTCAGCATCACTCGGTGCTGCCAGGCTGCCCACAACCTCCTGCCACCTGCTCCTGTCCCCAGATGCCCACCCACCTGAGGTACACCTACCTCCTGACCAAACATTACTCTGCCTCTCACCCTAGGAGGGCTAGGGTCTGGACTCCTGATCACCTGTAGCCAAGTCAGCTCTCAGGCCCCCTGAATATCCCTCTGGGCCTGTCCAGGGTCCATGTTCAAGGCCGACCCAGATCAGACCAATCCTCTGAACCTGTGCAGTGTCTGGGCCAGGTAAGGAACAGGTGCGATCGGCAGGAGGAAGGTATAACTCAGTGTTTGAGTGCGTGCTTAGCATGCACAAGGTCCTGGGTTCAATCCCCAGCACCTCCATTAAAATAATAAATAAATAAATCTAATTACCTCCCCCTCAAAAAACAAACAAAAAATCAAAAACAAACAAACAAACAAAAAAAACCCAAAAATCAAAAGAAAAGGAACAGATGTGGAAAAGATGTGATAAATGAGCAGAGAGGGAGAGCTAAGCTGGATTCAATCGGGAGAAATTCTCCCACAGTAAGCAGAGATAAAGGCAAGGCCTAGGGCTGGGTTGGCCAAACTCTGACCAGGGATGGCAAAAGAGATTCTCTCACCTGTTACCTGGAAACAGATTCCCACAGCCAAGTGGGGCTCATGGGGCCAGACCCTTGCACCCCTAACTTCAGTTCAGATGCAACCAAAACTCAGGAGAACGACCCAGCTGGAATCCCGACAGCCTCAGTAACCCACTAGGCTGGAACTCTGGGATCCAGAAAAGAAGTCAGTGTTGGAGAGGGTCATGGAATCGCTCGGATGCCGCTACCCAGGATCATGACCACGTAGAAGGTGAGTGGAAAAGCGACACTTGAGGAGGGCGGAGATGGATGAGAGGCCCAGGTGGCAGTCCTTGGTGCCTCTGCTGCCTGGCTGCACCCCTGCACCCTGCCCCCAGCCAGGCAGTGCAGCGCTGCCCCGGGAGGTGCTTGAGGGAGGAGAGAGAAAGCCAAGGGACAGAGACAGACAGCTGAAAGTGCCGAGACCAGTGTTCACAAACCAGGGGCCACGTGTGCCAGAGCCGTGGGTAAAATGGGGACACCGAGGTGCCAGGGGTACAGGGAAAACTGACTTGTGTGAAAGTCTCTGAGGTCACTCATCCATTTTCCCATTCGTCCCTTCAACAGATACTAATCGAGCATCTTCAGGTGTGTAGTCCAGTGCAGAGATTAGAGCACAGACTAAGACCAAACAGCCTGAGTTCAAATTCTTTCTCTACCTTTTTATCTCCCCAATTTTCTTTTGTTGGGAAATACATATAACAAAATTTTCATTTCCATCTTCACCATTTTTGGGGGTGGTTGGGGGGGAATTAGGTTTATTTATTTATTTTTAAAATTAGGTTTATTTATTTTTTAAATTAGATTTATCTATTTTTTAATGGAGGGACTGGGGATTGAACCCAGCACCTCACACATGCTAAGCACACGCTCTGCCACTGAGTTATACCCTGCCCCCACCCTGTCTTCACTATTTTTAAATGAGCACGTGGACACAGGCTGTGCAAAGGGACTGTGTACTTCTGGTTCCACCTGACAATAGCTTTCCAGTGTTTTCTGTCTCCTAGTGGGCAAAGGCGAGGAGGAACAGAATATTGTAGACAGAAGTCCTGGGCCTTGGGATTGGCGCAGCTGTGCCTCTCTTGGGCAAGTGAGGATAGTGTGTGTGTGTGTGTGTGTGTGTGTGTGTGTGTGTGCGCGCGCGCGCACGCGCCCTCCCAGGCACAGTGGGGTCCAGGGGGAAGAGTCCCTGCACTTCACTCCTGCATCTCTCCAGCCTCCCCTCTAACTTTGAAAAGCTCAGAGGTCCTTTGGGAAGCCTGAGTCAGCCTGAGTCTACTTTTGCTTGGGAGGCAGGACTGGGCCCTGGGATGTGAGGCTGGGGAAGCTTGGGCCACCTTCAAAGTGACGAGGGGGCGGGGGGGGGGACGGCTGGACCCCATGCTGACCACTCTAGGAAGGAAATCCCCAGGAGGGAGGTGGACAGGTGATGGGGATCAGGGAAAAGGGAATTTGGGGGAGACAGGGGATGTCAAGGGGGCCGAGGGAGGGGGTGTGTGATAAAGACCCAAGAGATGAGAATGACTAGAAAAGAGAAGGTTGAAGGGGCAGGGTCACCTCCCCCACCTCGCACTCCTCTGCATGGGCAAAGCGGTGACTGCTCTGGAAGGTGGGTTTGGTCTTGCTCAGGAGACAAATGCTCACTTAGAAGACGTCATGGGCTCTGGAATGTTGAGAGAGGGCTGGGAATGCAATGACAGGAGCCTGGCAACCCGCAGGACAAGAGGAGGGCCCCGCCCAGTCCCCACCCAGGGGCAAGTCCCTCTCCTTTCATCAGGGACACTTATAGAATCATAAGTGACCAGATGGGACTCTTAGGATGTCCCCACTGGAAGGACACTTAAAATGCGGCGATTTCATTGCATAGATGGGAAACTGAGGCTCAGAGAAGTGGTCTCAGCTCTACCCCCACCCCCTACCCCTACCCCCATCCCCATCCCCACCCCGCATGCGTCCTGCTCCGCCCGCGCCGGCAGGTCCCCTAAGGGAAGACCTCTTAAAGAGTTTTTCCTTTCGCGTGAACTCACCGCCTCCTTGCAGCCGCGCGGTCTCAAAGGTGAACATCACATAAATGCGTTACAGATGTGCTTCCTTCCATTTTTGGCTACCGCGGCGCGGCGCGCCCGGAGCGGAGGCAGCCACCGCGCAATCCAGGCCACGTTTTCCCTCCAGCCCGCCAACTTTTTCAAGCTATAGTTATTTGATAATGATTTTTTTTTTTAAACCTCTCCCAATAATTGTTATCCTCCCAGCCCGGTGCAGCTCAGGTGATGGGCACAGACTGCAGCCTCCGCCTCCTCCTCCGGATGCAGGGCTACCGCCCTGAGAAACCTCCGCCCTTTGCGGGCGCCTTCTGCAAAGCCAAGGTGGAGGTCCGTGCCTGGCCCAGCTCACCGGGCAGGACAACTGCCAGCTACCCCCCATAAGGCCTCTGGGTGACCCCCCGCCTAAGACCACCTCCCCCAAAGCCCACTCTCCAAGGGCCACAGCTGTCTGATGGATGACTGGAGAGGGTGTGCTGGATCCAGAGTTCCATACTGCATTTATTAGGCACCTACTGTATTCACAGGCCCTGAGCAAAGCTCTGGCCTCAAAAAAATGAGCAAGAACAGCTTTTGCCCTCAGGGTTTCCCATCTAGCGGAGACTGGGGCCACACACTCCTTATTTGGGAAGATGAGAGGGGTTTCTAGGGTGGGATTCCAGACAGAAGCAGCTCAAAGTGGCAGGGCTGGATAGGAAGGGCTTGGCCCATGGCAAGGACAACTGACAGAGCTAACCCCCACCTCCATCACCTTCATCCCGTCCTCTGGCCCCTACAAAGGGTCACCACCAGCCTGGAGGAAGGCCTCTCCAGAGCCTCTTCTGAGGAGCTACAGGGCTCAGAAAATTGGGGGTAGGTAGAGCTCGGGCCCAGGCTCTCTGAAGCCCCCCAAGCAGATGACTGAGGTGCCCCCAAGAGAAGCCCCTGTTTTGCGTTAGCCCCCCAAAGTGAGGAGCTGGCTGTGGAGGGCACGGCTGAGCACCTGCTCCCCCCCCACCATGCCCGAGGGTCACGTGTGTTTTTGATGCTCAACCACAGTGGTTTGAGCAGAGCCCTTGGCGGAGTTAATAAATTCACACCCAGCTTTGCGACACCCTCAGAAAGTCAAAGATATTTCTTTAATCCTGAATTAATGTTAATTTTTGAATTAATACATTTGAGGTAGAATTTGGGCTGCTGGCAACAGCAGGTGACAGAGAAGGAGGTGAAAGGTCAGGAAGGCAGAGAGGCAGGGTTGGGGTGCTGGGAAGAAAGGGGTGCCAGCGGGGGGGCTGCCTCTCCAGGAAGGAGTGTCCTTGGGCAAAACCAGATCTTTCTACCCCCTCCACTCCCCTCACTACTGGCTCTTACACAAGCCCCCCAACCCCCCAAAGCATGGGGCCCACTGCTCCCCACAACCCAATGGCCCGGCTCAGAGACACAATGTGCTCAAGGGATACCAGTCAATCCCAGTGAATCCAGGGACTGCTGGGGAGCAGTATGGGAGGCATGGCAGCAGCCCCAGTGCCCAGAGAGGATTTCCTGGATGACCCCAACTTGCTAACTGATAGTGGTTCCTCGTCTTTAACTGGATAAAACCAACCTCTGAGTGTGGCTTCATGGGCCCGCCTTCCATCTGTCCCCTAGACCTGCCCCAGCTCCTGCCTCGGCCTGGTCTATGCGGTAGAGATGATACATTCCCTGCCCCAGAGTCACTCTGGGTTCAGGGAAAGCCACAGAGGTATAAAAGCAGATTATCCCCCGAATGACACCTCCTGCCCAGACACACATCCACCACCAGGCGCCCGGAACTCTAGCTACTTGGAGCCACTGCCAACCCTAACACCCACAGTGTCGAATTTTCTCAGACCCTTCTGTGGAATGCCCACCCCTCTCATATACTCAGTCCCCTTTACTGCCCAGTCTCCACTCAGCCAGTGCCAGGTAATATCCAAATGTTTGCAAAGGGCACCAGCAGAACCAGAAAAACAAAGTTTCGTTGACAGGCTCATCCAAATTTTCAAATCAGAAAATCTAGAAAGGGCTCTTTCGTTTTTTGCATATGTTTAAGTTTTATGATTTAGGGCTTACTATCCTTTTCTATTTTTAATTCTTTATGCGCGAGGCACAGCATCTGCCCAGTAGGGCACTTGTATAAGGCCCAGAATCAGGACTGCCTCCTCCAGGAAGCCTTCCGGGCTCTCCAGGTTAGGTCAGGTTCCTTCTGCCATGCTCCCACAGCTCCCACTTCCACCACTGCCACCCCAGCACACAGTCTGTTTGTCCATCCCGCTCCCTCAGCGTGAGTCCCTGGGAACAAGAAGTAGGGTCTTATTCCTCCCTGTATCCCCAACAGTGCGAAGAAGCTGTTGGGGGCTGCTTGGGACAACCGAGTGCCAGCCTAAGTGATTTCCTTCCTGCTCCAGCTTGTGCCCCTGAGTCTTACTGGGATAAGGGGTGCCTAGTTGGCAAGCCTACCAACTCCCCTCTCCACACCCCCACTGGATGCTAGGACCCTCTTCGGAGCCTTGGAAAAAATCCTTCTCTTCCTGTCTCCCTGGGTCAGACCTTCACAGCGTCTCCCAGAGACGCCTCCCCTTCGGCCTGGAGGAGGGGGATCAGACACAGGGATGGAGGCCCCTTGTCTGTAAAGAGGCAGGATTTATCTCAGTTTGGGGAGGTCCAGGGCCCCGGAGCCCTAGATCATCATTAGTTCCATCAAAGAGGCGGCTATGATCTGAAGGGGCAAGATGCATCGTGTCCAAATTGGAAACAGCCTGGTGGGCTATAGGGCAGGAGCCGGGCAGGGAGAGGGCTCGGGCCGCCCTGGGGGAGCCTGGGACACTGGAGGAGTCCCACAGACAGTGCACAGGAAGGGGAGGAGGAGGAGGAGGGAAGAGAAAACATTCCACTCGGGCTCCAGGGAAGAGAGCTGGGCGAGATGGAGCCAAGCCAAGTCTGCAAGTCAGTGGACCTCCCTAAGGAGGCGGGAAAAGGTTGGGGTGGGGAGGAGGCGATCCCACTCACAAGGTAGGGGCCTACTGTGCGCCTGGCCCTGGTGATGCACACCTGCGTATGCTGTATCTCATCACCCATGGAAACAGAAAACATTGCCTCTGCTTTACAGATAGGGAAACTGAGGCTGGGGAGCGGGAACACCCGTGTGCCCAAGGTCACCTGGCAGATCTGGGGTTCCAGGCCAGGTGCCTCTGTCCCCCGAGCCTCACCACCTCCCTGAAAAAGCAGAGCAGAAGGATTACTGGGCACATCAAGTTCTCCATCCTCCTCTCTCCATTAGCGGCCAGCACCGAGGTGGCGGTCTGATTTTCAACTCCAGGTTTAACACAGAGATAGAGAAACAAGACCAAAGTATCTTCTAAGGACCAAGGAGCAGATACTAGCGGACAGACATGGGATGTAAATGACACATTAGACTACAAAGATAAAATTAAAAGATCTTTCCCACCCTACTGCTCTTTGCTGATAGCCACATTCTTTCTAGATGCCACCCCCAACTCCAGAGATGTCCTCTAGGCCCTGCACCCCTACAGGCCTCCTGACATCTGACCCCCATGCTCCCCAACAAGCCCCTCTCTCCAGGGACAGAGAGGCGCTGAAGCCACAGTCTGGTACTAACCAGCTGTGGGCCTCCTGGGCGTGGCCCTGCCCCTCCCTGGGCTTCAGGGCCCGGCATGGGGGAGAGGGGCTCTGCCTTAGTGGGTGCTGCCTCCAGCCCCCCAAGGGGCCCCAAGAGGGAGCCCAAGGAGGACAGTGAAATGTCTGCAAGAGGAGGGGGTGGTGATTCTTTAATCGGACCTGGAGCCAGATAAATGCTCAGGCGAGGAAGCCGTCCTGCGGGAAGGGGGACAGGAATGAGTAGAGAGTCTTCTGCCCCAGGGTGCTCCAGAGCGTTACAGGCAGACCTCGTTTTATTGCACTTCCACTGTATAGTGCTTCACAGATACTGCATTTTTTTACAAATCGACGTTTTAGGCAACCCCATGTCAAGCAAGTCTATGAGCACCATTTTTCCAACAACTCTTGCTCACACGTGTCTGTGTGTCACATGTTGCTAAGTCTTGGCGTACTGCAAACCCTTCCACCAGCAAAAAGTTTGCAGCTCCCTGAAGGCTCAGATGACGGTTAGCATCTTTTAGCAATCAAGTATTTTTTAAATTAATGTTATGTCCATTTTAAAAAAAAAATAATGCTAAGGCACACTTAATAGACCACAGTCTAGTGTGAACATAACTTTTATATGTACTGGAAACCAAAAAATTTGTGCTACTTGCTTGATGGCCATTTTTGCTTTATTGACGTGGTCTGGAACCGAACCGGCACCGTCTCCAAGGCCTGCCTGTACTTACAGTGGTGAAAAATGGGAAACAAACTAAACTTCCAGTAACAGCTAAACAATTCCATGTGATGGAATATCTCTCATGTAGCTATTACAGACAACGCTCCCTCGGTTCACAGGCATGGGGGCAATACTGTCGGGAAGATGTAATGATTGGATAAGGTAATCTTTGCAAAGGGCCCACCGTGGTGCCTGCATGTCTTGCACGTTGGTGACCCTCGTTGGTATGTAACAGCAGCAGGAATGAAAAAAAACACCCACAGCACGATCCTAATTTTGGGATCCACAATGCCGACAAATGCCTAGAAAAAGGCAGGCAGGAAATGCCACAAAATACTGCTGAGTTGTAAGATTGGAGATTTGGGGGTTTACCTTTCTGTATTTGCCAGTTTTTTGACAATGAGTGGTGTTATAAATTGGTTTTCATTAAATTGTTTCCAACATTTTATTATGAAAAATTTCAAACATACAGTAAAGTTGAAATTATGTCACAGCGAAGTACACCAACCTCTGCCTAGGTTCTGCACTGATTTTTTTGTTTTAGAAGTTTTTAAAATTGGGGGGAGGGGTTGTGGGGGGGGCTTAATTAGGTGTGTGTGTGTATATTTTTTTTTTAATTTTTTTTTTTTAATGGAGGACTGGGGATTGAACCCAGGACCTCGTGCATACTAAGCACACAATCTACCACTGAACTATACCGGCCCCCTTGCACTGATTTTTTAAAATAATACTTTACCCTGTATCCATCTATCTGTTCCTCCCTCCATCCACCCATAAGTCCTCCTTCTTTTTTTTTCTTATGTTTTAAAGTAAATTGCAGACAATAGTACACTTTCCCCTAAACACTTCAACACGCATGTCAGGAAGTTTTGTTTTTAATAGTTATCTAGAAGACGGAGGCTGCCCTTAGCGCTGAGAAAAGCAGCCCATGCCCCACCCTCCGCGGAGAAGGCTGGTCGGCAGGAGCTGGGACTGGCTGGGGTGAAGCCCAGTCCTTCTGCCTTACTCTCTGGGTGATCTGGTTAGTCCCTGAGCCCTGAGCTTTCTCCCCAACTGAGGCAGGGATAATGAGATATATTTAAAAAAAAAAAAAAAAAAAAAAAAACCTCTTCTCTCCTAGTCCCCTGAGTGTGTGCTGCAGATTACCTATGATTAGGCCCGCACTCACCTTGGTTTCCTACAAGGATAAAGTTGTCAGATTTAACAAGTAAAAATACAAGACACATGGTTGAATTTGAATTTCAGAGAAACACATTTTTCAGTGTAAGTATGTCCTGTGCAATATTTGGGACATATTTATGCTAAAAAAATTGATTTGGTCTGTATTTTATCTGGCCACCCTGTGCAAGATGGAAAAGCTGAAGCCCTAGGAAGGGACGGACACGTGCTACAAGTTCAGAACCAAGCTGGGAATTTTGACAGTCACATTTCACATTTGTGCTACATTTTTTAGTTCACAAAGTGTTTTTCTGTCCATTATCTCACTCAAGACTCACTATCACCCTCAAGGAGAGTGTAGTTTTTATTCTCATTTTAGGGTTGGAGAAACTGAGGCTCAGAGAAGTCCAGGGTCCCCACCCAGCTGACAAAGTGCAGAGTCAGAACTCAGTCTCAGTGTCTGGTCTTCAGGGGAGGTTCTCCCCTACCCTAGCTTCTCTCTCTGAGACCCCAGGAGACAGCAAATGTTGGCCCTGAAACCAGCCAGCGGGGCTCCAGGACAGAGCCTGCTGGCCTGCAGCTCCATTGCTTAGGACCCACCATCTATGTCCATGATGGTTCATTTTATGCATCAATTTGACCACGATATGAGGTGCCCAGATATTTGGCTAAACATTATTTCTAGGTGTGTCTGTGAGGGTCTTTCTGGATGAGATTAGCATTTGGATCAGTGGCTTGAGGAAAGCAGACTGCCCTCCCCAACACAGGAGGGTGTCACCCAAGCCATCAGGGGCCTGGGTAGGTCTGAAAGGCAGAGGAAGACCGGGCCCCTCCCTGACTACGTGAGCTGGGACGGCGGTCCTCTCGTGCTGTCAGGCTGGGACTTACACACTGGCTCCCCTGGTTCCCAGGCTTTGGACTCAGGTGGAAACCACAGCATCAGCTTTGTTGGGAGATTGTGCGGGTTTCTCAGCCTCCACAATCATGTGAGCCAGTTTCTTTTGTTTTTGTTTTGGGTTTTGTTTTGTTTTGTTTTGTTTGATGGGGGAGGTATTTAGGTTTATTTATTTTTTAATTATTATTTCATTTTTTTATTTAACAGAGGTACTGGGGATTGAACCTACGACCTCGTGCATGCTAAGCACGTGCTCTACCACTGAGCTGTACTCTCCCCCCTGAGCCAGTTTTTTTTAAACAATAAATCCCTTATATTCTCTCCATGTATGCTATTGGTTCTGTTTCTCTGGAGAAATCTTTCTAATACAACCTCCCTCAGAGAGGTCGGGGGTCTCAAGGAGCTGGCTGTTGGCCCCACCCTGGGGAGCTGCAAGGACAGGTGTGAATTAGCACCGCCCAGCAGAGGCCCGGGCGGCCCCCATGCCCCATGGCGGGGCTGCGGCTCCCAGAGGCCCTGGGGCAGGGCTACGGCAGGACAGAGGGGGCGCTCAGGCTCCCCTAGCCCCTCATCAGAGGGGGCTCTTTTCAGGGCACCCACCGGTCCAACACGTGGCTTCTGGTGGAGGACACAGCTGCAGATGGTGGCAGCGTGGGGTGACAAGAGCTACATGTCAAGGCATTGCAAGTGGGAAAGTGGGTGGCTATCCCTGAGCTGGTGACTCCTCCTGCTAAGCCTGCTCTGTCCCACCCAGCGGCAGCCACCGCCTGGAGCCCCATGCAGCATTCTCAAAGGAGTCAGATCCAAAATGTAGAGTCTCTGGGAAGGCGGCTAGACCAGTGCTGCCCTGCCGTCCTGACACTCCTCCTGGGCTCTTTGCCTCCAGCTCCAAGAACTTCCTGCCTGCCTGCCTTCAGCCACCCTAGAAACTCACCCTGTCACCCATTCATTCATTCATTCATTCGTTCATTCAGTAGAATTTGATCCAAGTGTTTGACAGGCAAAGGATGACCATTTACTGGCACACAGTAATAAATCCCTCTCCAGTAGTGGACATGAGTGAGAGGTTGACCAGAGGTCTCTGGTTAACTACTTTTCAAAAGGCTTGTGTGTATATTTTTAAGAACCTGTGAGTATTTTCACAAAATAATATGATGATTTCTACTATGTCATTCTCACGACCACAACTCCTCCAACTGAAACTGGGGCACATTTTGGGGACCTATGAGTTAAGTTTTCAAGGGCAAAATACAGAAATTGGGCCCATCCCAGGGCCAGCTTCTCAGGGGTGAGACAGAACTCGTAAAGCCCGCCTGCCTCTCTGAGGGCTCACCAAGCTCCTTTGTTTCCCGAGCTTTGGTGCCAGCACCTGCCCAGATGCCCCCAGTGTCGGCCAATATGTGGGCACTTAGTGGGTGATGGTGCTGACCCCCAGCTGGGACAAGCCATCATGGCAGAGACTGAGCTCTGGTGAGACTCAAGTTCTAGGGACTTTTTACTTTGGGTCTGCAAATGTATCCCATATGTCTGGCCATTGCTTCACATACCGGTTCACTGCCCTTAAGCAGTTATATAAAAATATAATTTGTTTTGCTGTAATCATTTGTTGAAAAGTGTGCATTTAAATTTAGTAATACAGTAACCAAACTTTTATGGATTGACTGTTGTTGGATACTGTTCTGACAAAGCAGAGAAAAATTCACTATCTGAATTTCCAAGATCTTCCCCACCCCACCCCCCAAAACACACACCCTGCCCCACACCAGAATTTTTCTTCTCTGAAGGGAAGGGATTTTTTTTCTTTTGTTTTGTTTTTCCTTTGAACCCCTGAGATTAGCTTTTGGCAAGTTTCCTTTGCTCTCCACCAAATGGTTTTGAAATAGTCATCATTTCTCTGAGATGATACACAGTAAAAAAAAAGATTGCTCTTACTTTTGAAGGCAATGAAAACACGTCTATGGTTTCGCTTTGAAGCTCATCAGGAAAAAAATGAAAAACCCTCCTGTAACATTTAGCACGTGTATAGGAATTCTCGACCCATGGGCCACCTGTGTGTCTGATAATCATTTAATACTGCTTTCAAAGTTTCAATAATCTCTGGGAGCTGCTCCAATCATAGCAGATAAAGCCTGGCGATGTACGACCCAGCAAATTACCTGAGTCCTTCACGTTGCTGGGTCCCTCCTGTTATGGGTGTTTTGGGTCACGGCCCGGCCAGTCTTTTCCCAGATGAATGGATAGCGTTGGACAAAGGGTTGAACACAGTGAAAGCTCATCGAAGTTTTTGCAAAGTCCTCAGTGTTGCACCATCTAACCAATGGGCATGACAACATGCCCCTAGAGCTTTGATTTTTCCTTCTCACACCATGCAGTGCCGCCAAACTTTCCCCACAATTGTCAAGCCTTCCGTTGTGGATTTGACCACCCGTGTTACGAACCCCACTTTGCTGCAGATCACTCTTTATGACCATTTCCAAGTTGATCTTCTCAATACTAGCAAAATCCATGCATCTCTATGACTAAGAAAGTGATGGAGATTTTTCTTACATGAACTACAGTGGTTCTTTCACTGCCCAGCAAGTGACCTTGCTACACATCTTACTGAATCAGGAAATAACGATTTCAACTGCCGTGCCTTGTAACGTGGCAGGTTTGCTTTTTCTGGTGATTTCATGTTGAATTTGCTAACTTCTCTAGGCAGTGGCTGATTTATAAGTGAGTCTACCTCGCCTTATCTCTGCCAGCAATGCCCTCCGAGCTGTCTTCATTCACAGATGAAATGTACTTGTCATGACTTCTTCACGATAAACACTGTTTTCCAAAGAATAAAATATGTTTTTCTCTGAATTTCAGGTATGTTCTAGTTTCCTCAAGCTGTTATGAGCGAACAGATAATAATTTGTTAGTGACAGTTTCACCAGGAAATCAATATCCTCTCCCTCCCAATTGCAATGATTTCAGGTGCATTTTACATCTCCTGTGTTTTCAGAATTTTTGCAGAGATTTCCCCCCATCCCCCAAACAGAAGCTCCTTGTGCTCTGCCAATGATTCTCCTCTGTCGATGTATTTTGTTGGCAAAACATTGGCACGAGTAATGTAGGAAACATGTCTTATCAGCCCGTCCCTTACCCCCTGAACCTGAACACCACGAGTCCTCGAAGTTTCCAGGTTGGCCTTAAACTCCTCATACGTTACAAATAAATTTTAGCTTATCCATTACAAATTTCAAACCACGTGTGGTCTCCTGGCTTGAAACTATATTATTTTCTACATCTATATTGGTGTCATTTCTATACAAATTAATGGTTGGTGATAAGAAAATATTAAACCCCTGGATCTCACCATTTGGACTCCACCTTTAAAGAAAAAGAAACAAATAATATATGATTGGTATTCCTTAGCATGGGGTCAACACCCGCAGGGTCAGACAGCCCTGTACTTGCTGTACTGACTGCAGCCACGTTTCAATTATACGCATGATTTTCAGATTGGCTGAGCTGAACCCTTAGAAATATGAACATAGACTGATTTTCACATCTTTCCCCAATAATCACACTTACCAAGAGAGAAACCATAGCTGACCATGACCAATAGATCCAATAGCTGAAGGAGAGTAAGACATTTGTCTTGCCCGCAACACAAAGCGATGCACTTGTAGATGTGAACGCGGGGTTCACTCTGGTGATCAGGCAGAGTATCCGTCAAGGGGGAGGACGTCACTGATGGATTCTGTGACCGGGCCTGCAGCGATGTTAGCTTTCATCTTCGATCTCGATGAGAAGACGGCTCTTTTTTCATACGGCTCCAGCATGAAGAGCAGGATGAATTGTGTTTCCCATGTATGTAGCTATTTCCGTGTCTTTTTGACTCTTTTCTGTCCCCTTTCTGACGGTTACAGCAGGTTTCTTCTCTCTCTCTTTGGGAAGTTGGAGCAGCAGCTTCTGGAATGCGCCATCTATTCCCTTACACCTGTGCACAGCTGGGCCCTGGGCAAACAGCTGAAACCATCCATCCATGTCCTGGGAAGCTCCCAACTCAGAGGACAAAACAGATGTTGACAATTCTAAACTGTTTTTACCTCTAACCCTTCCGACACCAAATGTGTAGGATTTTTTCCCCTACACTAACCAATCCCCCAGCTTTTGGGACACCAACTGGGTGTCCTGCCATTCAATTCTGATGCTAACTGCCTGGGGTTAGGGCAGACCCCACAGATTAAGGGCTCGTCCCACAAGGCTGCCCCCTACTTCAGATGTCAATTGCAAGTATCGGGTGCCCAGGGCATCCACACTTCTGTCCAACTTCGCTACAAAGTCAGGGGTTCCCATGACCCCTTCCTCAGTTTTGATAATTTGTTGATTGTTCACAGAACTTGGGGAAACACTGTGCTTACTGTAACCAGTTTATTATAAAGGATATTAGGAAGGGGGTATATGAGCAGCCAGATGAAGAGCTGCGTAAGGTGAGGAATGGGGTTGGGGGTGGCACGGAACTTCTATGCCCTCTCCAGGCGTGCCATCACACACACCTGGGTATGTTCACCAACCTGGAAGTTCTCTGAACCCCTCTCTGTTTAGGGGTTTTTAAGGAGGTTCTATCACATAGGCATGATTGATTAAATCATTGACCACTGGTGATGAACTCAGTCTCCAGCCCTTCTCCCCTCTCCGATCAGGGGTTGAGGCTGAAAGTTCCAACCCTGTAATCAAATAACTGGTTCCTCTGGCAACCAGCCTCCATGGGGAAGTGGTGGACGGGGGCCCACCAAGTCACCTTATTAGCATAAACTCAGGAGTGGTAGAAAGGGGCTTACTATGTATAACAAAAGATGGTCCTATTTCCCCTACCACTCAGGAAATTCCAGGAGTTTCTTAGAAGTCCTGCACCAGGTACTGGAGACAGAAACCAAATATATCTTTCTTACTGTATCACAATACTACAATGCGGTAACTGCAGGAGGCAAGGGGGTCATTGCTTCCTGGCTGACGTGAGGAAGAAAGAACAAGCCAAGGTTCACAGAAGAAGTGACTGCGGTGGTAGGGAAGAGGGGTGACTTGTGGCCACTCAGAATCTCCACCAACACCCCAAAAAACACAACCTAAGTAAAAGGAGCATGTGAAGTCAGTTTCAAGACAAGTTCCTAGTTCCCCTACTCAACCTGATTTTGGTTCTCAAACCTTTGCCAAATGAAAACAGGGCAGGGGTGGGGGAGGGTTTCCTCAGGATCTTCTGCCCAGCTTCTGGGAGGGACAGGCACTAAGAGGACGTTGGCATTAGCTAATACCAGCCTTCACATCCGAAGAGGACTCCCCCGACTCCCAGCCTCGTGCGACCTGAGTTTGGGGTGCAGGTTACAAACACGGGGCATGGCTCCAGCTCAGACACTGCAGCCGGAGCGCTGGGCCAGGAACCCAGGTGTCTGCACTTTGAAGAACTGCCTGATGACAGGTTTTACAGACCAAAGCATGAGAACCACGGCACAGTGCATTCTGGCTTAAAAAGAGAGGTGGGGATGGGGAGG
The DNA here is from genome assembly GCF_036321535.1 of Camelus dromedarius. NCBI lineage: Eukaryota > Metazoa > Chordata > Mammalia > Artiodactyla > Camelidae > Camelus > Camelus dromedarius. Next base: position 28,375,085 of record NC_087459.1, on the reverse strand, counting down.
GTATAGCTCAGTGGTAGAGCGTGTGCTTAGCATGCATAAGGTCCTGGGTTCAATCCCCAGGGTCTCCTTTAGATAAATAAATCAATCTAATTACTGCCCCCCCCATAAATAAATAAATAAAAGAACAAACACATCCTTACTGCCAATCTTTAATAAATAAATAACCTTAATTACCCCACCAAAAAAAAATTCAAAGAGAGGTGGGATTCCCTGGGAAGCCACACCCCCTGGACTGCTGTTAAGGGTCAGTGATGCCAGCCAAGGGCTGGAGGCTGGACTGGAATAGAGAAGCCTGCCAAGTTGTGATCTGGGACTGCCCAGTGGCCTCAGCAGGGAGTGTCCTCCATCAGGCCAGCCTGACCGCCACCCAAGTCAACCCACAGGGGGTGGGGAGCCAAAGCCAGTGTCTGGATTCAGCTGGCGGCTGGGGACTTGGAGAATCTCACCCACCTATTTATCCATTTACTGTGCTCCCAGCCTGCCCCTCCTCTCCAACCCCCTCAACACTGCCTTGGATCTGGCCTCATCCTCTTCTATAGGGCCGGCCCCTCCGCCTCTAGCCCCTGCTTCTCCAATCCGTACTCCATGCTGCTGCCTGGGTAATGCAAATTGATTTCATTTCTCACCCATCTAAATCCTTAAATGACTCCCCATTGTCTACAGGGAGATGGCTAACCCCATTAACCCAGCATTCGAGAACTTTCAAAATTCTGGAAGAACTTCCTTGTCTCTGAATAATCCCATTTACACCTCTGCTCCCTCCCTACCACCCCCTCAACGTGGCAAGGTCAGCATCAGCCACGTACTGTAGGTCAGTGGCTGAGAACTCAGCTCTGGAGCCAGACTGCTTGGGTCCAGATTTTGGCACTGTCAGTTAGAAGTCTCCGGGCATATGAACTTGAGCAAATTGTTGAAATTCACTCTGCCTCAATTGCCCCATCTGTAAAATGGGAATGATGAAGATTGCTACATCGGGGGTTGTGTGGAGGTTAAAGGAGTTAACATGGATAAAGCCCGCAGAAGCATGCCTGGCACAAAGTAAGCATCAAACACACATGTGCTGTTGTGATTGTGTCTTTGCTCACCCTGCTCCTTCCACCTGCATGCCCTTCTACTCCTCTCACTTTGTGAACTCCTATTCATCCTTCAAAACAAAACACAATGTCCAGCCATGGAGCCTCTGTGACTGCTCTGGGACATCTACTCCCTCTTCTGTCTTCCCTTCACCGCCTGGGCTCTCCTCCATGCCAACATATATCACCCTGAGCCCTGAGTCCACTGACTTATTTCCCTCCTCAACTAGACTGTCCTATTTACTCTTCCACAATGCCCCACAGGGCCAGTTTAATGAATGAATAAGTAATAGTTTAGAAATGGTGATCATAGATTTTTACCCAGGATCATCTTTGAGAATAAACACTAAAGACCATGTTATAAAGGAGAAACCTGATTTGTATTTATGCAATCTTTCTTAAAGTCATAAAGAACTCACTAATGTTTCCAAAAAGAAAAATGTGAACAATTGAATAAAAGATTGGACTTTTTTTTTAATATTAATGAGATAATAAAATAGAAAGCGTTTCGAGTTTAATTAGTCATTATGATCAGGTATCTATGGAAACAAGTGGAGGTTCACACTCGAAATAGACAATCATCTCTTCACTGAGCAATGCATAATCAACACAAAAGTTGGAGTCTCGAGAAACAACATCCATCCCTTCAACAAGTGCTTCCTGACCGTGAGAGAGATGATGAGAAACCTCGGTCCCTGCCTTCAAAGGTACCACTGGTCAACGGGCAACAACAGCCCTCCTTGTTCTGACCGGAAGGTGCATGGGATCAAGGCAGGAGGGGGGGCTGAGGGCAGAGCATGTCTGCCCACCAGAGGGAAAGACTTAGAAGCAAGGGAGATGAGGTGGACCAGATAGGAGAGAAATGTCAGGGCAATGTCCTTAAAAAGGTTGGGTGGAGGTGGGGGAGAGCAACAGCAAAAGGGAACTTCTTGGGGTCATGGAAAGTTCTAGAACTCTGGGGAAACTTCTGGAACTCGATAGGGGTGATGGTTATGAGAGTTTATACAACAGGCAAAATGCACTTAACATGGGTTTATTTTATTGCATATAAATTGTATCTCAATAAAGTTGATTTTTTTTGGAAATCCTTGAGAGGAAGAAAATGGCGGTGCTTATCGGTGCAGTGGGAGATGTAGGGTAAGGGCAGGAGGGGGTGTGGAAGGGAAGATACTGAATGCTTCTAACGTACTGAGCTGCAGGTGTTTGTGGTCTTTCACCAAAAGAGCCATCTTGGACCTGTAGCATCACGATCACCTGGTGATGAAGATTGTTTCCTTGACCAAAGTCTACTCAAGCTCCCCTGAACTTTCTCAACTCGGCCCTGATTTTGGACTTCCATGTGCATTTCTGTGTGGTTCAATTTTAGCAAGAATCCTGCTAAGTCAGTTTAACCAGAATCCCACACCCTCTGTATCTGATCACCCTCGATATTTGGCCAAATTCCTCATCCCCTTCCACCATCCCCCAGGTGATGTCTTATCGCCCTGGCCTGCCTTCTGCAAGAATCCTGTGAGGCTGGTTGAGCCAGAGCTCCCCAACCCCTGATGTTTCCTCTTAGTAACTTTCTATCTACCGACCCCCACCCTGCTCCTAGGCTACAAATGCCCGCTTCTCCTTGCTGTATTCAGAGTTGAGCCCAGTCGCTCTCTCCTCCTGCAGGACTCCACTGCAGTGGTCCCTTTACCTAGCACGGTAACTACTCCCCTTCCTGACTAAAGCCTTCCTTGCCATCATTAATGAGATCCCCAGGGGATCCCTACACGTGTCAAAGTTTGAGAAGCGCTGGTTTAAGGGGCCTGGGATAGCTCCTTGAAGTGAAAAGCACATGCCTGTGAAAACGTAAGGCCCCAAGAAAAGCAAGAGGGCTGGACAGGGTGGCGGGTCCACACGGCCCTTGGAGGGCATTCTGGTCAAAGGGACAGGGCAGAGGGAGGCGTCCAAGGGCACTGCTTTGGGTCCTGGTCACTTTCCCAGTGCTAACCAATCTGGTCCTTGGACAGTCAAATTCACCCAGGCCTTTTCACATGTGTGGTCTTCTTAGAGTGTAGCTTAACCCCACAATGAGCCTTATCTTAGTTTTATAGATGAAGAAGCTTCAGCTCAGAGAGTATGGACATCCTCAAGGAGGCCCAGGTGGGTGGCCTGGGGCTTTGCTGCAAAAGCAGAGGGGCTGGGCTGGGTGGGCTTTGTTGGCAGCTGCAAGCGGGCCCTAGGAGGCTGGGGCCAGCCCTGGCTTGGAGGGCCTCCCCAGAGTAAGTCGCTGCTTGCCGGAGCACCTTTCTCCCAGCTGGCTGAATTTCCAGGAAAACCAGGGCAGCTCCCTGCAACAACCAGGCAGACCAAGGAGCCTTTCCGGTATCAGGCCTGACCTGGGGAACTGCACAGATGGTTGTGCCTGTCACCTGAACTTGTAGGGGGTCCCCATGGAGCTTGACCTCAGCCATGAGTCCCTGCTTCAAGCCTCATTCCTGCAGTGGCTAAAGAAAGGGAGAGGAAGGGGGCTGGAGCCTAGGGGGACACGGGGCATTCCTCTGCATTGGCCGCTGACAACAGCAAATTTCCAGGCTCAGCGAGGGCTGCCTCCCGCCCTCCACTCCACTCCTAATTCTTACACCACAGGCTCATTAGTTGGTCTCCAGATTTCAAGCTCACCCATGTTAGATCCCACCCTTGGAGCTCAGGCCTACGCTTCATTGTGCAGAGAGAGAAACAAAGTCCAGAGAGGGAAAGGGAACTGTCTTGGTCACACAGCAAGGCAGTGGCTGAGCCAGCCCTGTACCCAAGATTTCCCTTTTCAGGGCTTCAGTCTGCATGTGTGCCCCATCCTGGGGGTAGCCAGAGCCTTGCTCACAGGGAGGATTTCATAAGTAGCACTGGTGTGGCAGAATCTGCCCCAAAGACCTGTCTCAGGGCCTTTGCACCTGCTGTTCTCACTGGGAGACTTTCCCTCTCAATTTCCCCGGGACTTATTTTCTCAGGACATGCAGGGCTCTGCTCACAAATCAGCTCTTCAGAAAGGCCCTCCTTGAGCCCCCTTTGTCAAACAGCCCACCTCACCCCACTTTGTTGCTGTTCACAGCCCTGAACATCTCCTGATATTATATTCTATATTAATTGTTTTATTTTGTTTACTTTCTGTCTTCCTGGACCTGAATAGAAAAGCCAGAATGGCAGGGACTTTGTTTTGTTAATTGCTGTACTCCCCAGGGCCCAACAGTACTTGACTTTTAAGAAATGCCCATTAAATATTTGTCAAATGAATGAATGAATTAAACCCACACTGTCAGGGTTTGAGGGCAGGGAAGAATTCCCTCACCACTGTGTCTGGATTTGGGTGAACACACCCTTATTTCCACACTCTATCCCCTCCATGGATGCAGATCCAGCCCCTCACACTTCACTATTCCCAAAGAGATAGGAACCTCATCTTCATCTTGACCTTGGTTGGCTGATCATTCCTTTCTCCAATGTGGCCCTGATCCCTAGGTCCTTCTAATTCCTCATCTGAGAATGTGCTCTCCCGCCTCCCAGGTGAGGTGGCAGATAGCCTGTAATTCTGTCTCATTGCCTATTTAGTCCTCACAACCCCTAGGGAAGGCAGACACAATTACACTCAGAATCAAGGCTCAGAATAGTTGAGTAAATTCTCTGAGGTCACACAGCTAGTAAAGGAGCAGAGCAGAGACTTAAACCTGAGTCCCTTGATTCTGAGTTCCCATCTACGCCAGCTCTGGGGGCTGGGTGAGGGCCTGAGAACCCAGACAGGGCTCTGCTCATGGAGTCTGCTCTCCTGGAATGTTGTCGGACAGGTCAGGCAACCTTCTTGAGTCCTTTCCTTTAGAACACCCACCAGGAGCTTGTGGGACACAGGGAAGCCAGAGGCAGGAGGCTATGAGGTCACACCACCCTGGATGGTACTCTCCTGGTTCTGTAGATGATTCCAATCATCAGGGGCAGAAGAGGGCTGGCTGAGTTACCAGTTAACCCAAGCGGGGTCCAAGCCACCATCCTGAGCAGCCTCTCTCCCTGGGTCCTGATGCTGCAAAGACTAGGTCCCAACATACCTCCACAACAAGTCTGTCTTCAGCCTTGGTGAGTAAGCAGTGACAGCTCGTGTCCTGACAGCTTAGTGGTAAAGAATGTTCTTCCTTATATTGACCTGAAACCCTCCTTCCTGGAAGCTTTGTGGCCTTGTAGAACAATCTTTCATCAAAAGAGGGAGAGTCTCCTGCCTCACTGGCTTTTCTCCCAGGGAAATGATCGTGGGTCCCTTAACTGTTCCACATATGACAGAGCTCCCACATCACCCTGCTCTTTTTCAAAACACACATATTTCAGAGAATAGGACTATCACCTCCCTTTTTATAGATGCTAGGCCTCTAGTAATGTAACCTAAGTTCACATCTGCTCTCTGGGCAGCCATCTCCAAGTGCAAGAAAGTTATGAGCTGAGCTTTGGAGAATGATGGATTTCAATCTAGCTTCCAGTTCAGTGGTGGGCAGGTAGGTGGCCTCAAAGTACATAAAAAATAGGCAGAGAGATTACTTTGGAAAAAATCATGAAGTCAGGAATGACCACCGCCTATTTTGAGGAAAAGAAGGTCTGGCCAAGCCAAGGGTTCATGAACAGGGAAGTTGGGATAGATCATGCAAAGCCTTGAACAACAGGTTTGGGTGTTTGGACTCCTTTCAGGCCAAGGGAAGTGACTGAAGATTTGTTAGCAAAGTGACATGATGGTCCTTGATTCAAAAAGTGTATGGGATGGACTGTAGGGGGAGGTAGGGGAGCAAGGGAGCCCCCATTAGGGGTTCTGCCATCCAAGGGGGAAGGGAGGAATTATGAACCATCACCCTGGGAGGATAATGAATGATCTACCTCTCCCATCATCCACAGGCGAGAAAAATCAGGCCCCACAGAGGGGAAGTGACTTGCTCAAGGTTACACAGCTATCAAGGAACAGAGCCCGGACCAGACATGATTTTTTTTAAATGTTTTAACCCAGATATCTTTCTGTTACACAGGCCCTCCCAGAGGGTTGACTCAGATCTTGGCACCCAGTAGGTGTTCAAAAAAGAAATGTGGGCTTGGTTCAATGTACTGCCTTGCCTCGGTTGGTGGCGATAAGGGAGCATCCCAGAACAGGCAGCAAAGGAGAGGTCGGGCAGGGTTCCACTCTTCCGATGTAAGGGGAAGCTCATTTCAGAGCATCTGCGCCGGGGATCAAGCCGCTAAGAGCCCCTGTGGATCCAAACGGCTTCAGAGCCCTCCCTGGCCCATGAGGCCAGGCTGTGGGCACACAAGGGAGTGATCCTCCTGGAGTCTGAAGGGAAGCAGTGCACGCAAATCCCTGGATGGCCTGAAGAGGGGGGCCCAAGCAGGCCCCGTGACCCTGCCTCCACGCTGGGGGACCCAGCACGGGGGAATGGGCTCCACCGTGTCTTGCTGAACCCGTGGGCTCTCCGGGTGACCTTGAGCTAATCACTTACCTTTTTGTGTCTTGGCTTTCTCATCCGAAAAATGGGGATGATGATACTTACCTACCTCATCGCCGAGTTATGAGAATTAATTAATGTTTATAAAGGACTTGGAGATCCACAGATGAAAGGTGCTATGGAACTACAAAGTATCATTACTGTAATTACATTCCACTATTATATCTCAGGCCAAGGGCTTTCTGCAGCTTCACTTATTACTGAGAATGGGCGATGGGGGTGCAGATAAAACCCAATCTCCCCCAACCATCACTCCCAGCTCCAACCAAACTCCATCCAGATCTAAACTCCCGGAGATTCCACCTGGCTTGGAAGACATGACAAGCGTCTCCAGCCCAGAATTCCCCCAGGGGCAGGGAGACAATGCATCTCCTCTTGGGAGCAACAATTCTGGGGGGTCTTAAGAGATCAGGGGCTATTCTGAATTCCTCCAGAGGCTGCACCCCACAGTCCAGCTGGACCCTGGGTCATCTGGCCAGGTTTTCTGATTTTGAGGGGCCCTCTTTGTGTTAAACTGAAGTCCTTGGGGGGGGTCCCTTCCCACAATTCCCTGGGCCCCAAGTCAGACCCTACTTCCAGATCAGAAAAAAAGAGAGGACCACTTGGCCGCAGATGTCAAGCTCCCCCGCATTATTGAACCCCCGATGATTCCCCGCTTACCCATCATCACTTATTTCACAACACCCCAACCTGACCGGGTAGGCGAAAGCTAGATCAGAAAGAAATATAATTACCTTTTTACAAGCTTATGACATGGTTGCACCCTCCTCGCCTGCCAGCTTGTCCAGTTACTCACAAATGATGATATACATACTGTAAATTATATCATTATCGACCTATAATTAGAGGCAGCATATATCTGAACCCCCCTGAAGGAGACTGAGGCTCTCAGATTACGTCCCCTCGCCCCTCGCTCCCTTGGGAAAAAAGCCCTACTGCCAGGAGGAGGGGCTCCCTATTTGCACATATCACAGACGCTCAGTTAAAACAACAGAGACGCCCCCTCCCACCGTCATGTACGCAGCCCTGGGGCTCCCCCAGGACCGATCAGCCCGCCCCACTGAAGGCACAAAGCCTGAGACGCTGGCACAGACGAATCTGGACATGTGAGGGCAAACTCTCCGGGGGAGACCGAGAGCGGAAGGCCCCTGGCACAGGGTGTTCCAGGGGCCGTCTGGTGTCCTGACAGAAGGAGGGGACCCTGGGACACTAAAAGTGGGTATGCCACTCTCAACGACTTCTGTCTTCCAGGACTCGCTGAGCATGGGTGCCCTCAGAGATGTCCTCCCTCCATGGGAGCAGTGCCAGGGTCTGGCGGTGGTCTGGCAATGCCCGCACCCCTGCAGGGAGGCCCAGGGGGCTGGCCCTGGCTGAAGTGGGCTGTGGTCTCTCTGGCCTCTCGCCTGATGGCAGGGAGCTGTGAGGTGGGGAGTTCAGCTCGGTTCCTCGTGGGGCCCCGGGGCAGGATGGAGAAGGCAGTCTGGATATGGGAATAGGACAAAACTGGTCCTCTAGGCTGTACCCCGGCTCACTACAGAAGCCCGCCATCCCCTCCTCCCTCCCTTCCTTCGATGGGTCTCCTGCAGCTCTGAGCAGACTCTGGGGAGCAGACATGAAAAGGGCACAGGTCCATCCCTAGGGGGCTCATGGCCCAAGGAGCACCTACTCTGAGATAAACAGGGTGCCTGGACCGGCCTTGGGCAGGACACAGGGACATGGGATGGGACCAGTCAGGGAAGGCAGAAGCTGGGTTGCAGAAGATCAGTAGGGGTTTTCCAAGTGGACAAAGGAGATTTGGAACAGAGAGAACAGCCCCCCACCCCCTGCCCATAAGGCATAGAGGGATGGATGAAACAGTCTGCTGCGTTCAGGCATCGGGGAGAATTCCTGTAGGACACACAGGGCAGGTGGGGGCGTGGTGGGAGGGGGGCTGCATCTCCGAGCCAGGCTCATCCCATTCCACCTCACCACTTGTTCTTCCTCGTGCGAACCTTCCACTCAACCCACCCGACCCCTCGGCGTCCCCTTAGTTCCCCATCCACTGGTCCTTCCTCCTCCTTCCAGCCTAGGTCTGGGTCCTCGTCAGGCTCCAGCTCCGGGACCCGTCTTCTGTGATACCCCCTCCTCCAGGTCCCACCAGCATCTCTGGTTATACTTGGTGTGTGAAGGTCTGGATGGTTCTCTACCAGGGTCCCCAAATAGCTGGGTCCTAGTCAGCTTCTGAAACCAGCCCCCCAGCCCATCCACCCTCAGTGAGGGGACGGAGGTGCCAGGGCTTCACCCAGAGTCACAAGTGGCAGGTTCAAGGCAACCAGGAGCCTCCTCCATCTGGATGGCAGGCAACCCCAACTGAGGCTCATCCTTGAATCACATCTTGTAAAGAATCGTTTGCACATTTGAATTCAAAGCCCCTCCAAATGGTATAAACACCACCATTCCAAGCACCATAAAAACCACGTTGAGCATTTATGGAAACTAAAACATGTGTATTAACATATGGCAAAAATTTCACTTACTGCATCTTTTTAGCATTGGACTGATGCATGAGGCATCTGTGCTGAAAGCGTTTGAATGGAGGCTTCAGAAAAGAGCAGAACGATAAAAAGGCTGTCGCCAAGACTGGGTGGCTGGCAGGGCTGCGGGAAAGCCCGAGGATGGGTCCCTGGTGAGGGCTGGGGGCTTTGGCGGAGACGCCGGGGGTCAGCCCACCAAGCGGCAGGACCAGGATGCACAAGCAGCCTGGTTCACTCACCCCAGACCCTCCAGGGAGGGCTCCCCCTCCCACCCACTCTTCTCCCTCTCTCTCTCCCCTCATTTCTCTCTCCTCCCATCTCAAAGAGCAGACAAGTCTCGGGGAGAGGGTGGTCAGAGTTGGGAACAGCAGGTCCTGGCAGGAGAGAACCGAGTCTTCCAGTTCCCCACAGCCCATGGCCAACTCTGCTGGGGTCCTGGAGCAGGTTGGCATCACCTTCTACCTGGAACCAACAACCTAGGGTTCCCCTGTGGCTCTCCTAGGTGGCTGTAGCCTCCCTGGTTACCCCATCCCAAAGGCCAGCCAGGAGCACCCCTCTTGTTTCTCAAAGGAGTGTTCTGGATTCTGGGGTACCCTGGGTCCCGTTCATACTGGGCTCTGTTTCCAGGTGTGGCAAGAATGCCAAGGCCCTTACAAAACTGAACATCTGGATGGTCAGTCAGTCCTTGATCACCCCTCAACATCAGCTTCAGCCTTAACCTGGCAGCTGGGGGCACCCCCAGACTGGCAGATGGAGCTCTGACCTGATTCCTCAAGTCAGCAAGTGGGCAGGGATGCTGTGGGCAGGGATGCTGTGGGCAGGGATGTGCTGGTCCCTCTAATGGCTTTGGAAGAATAAGCCAGACTTGTTAATATCTACTAGCTCAGGGTGAGTTATGGTTTGGATGAGACCATTTTGAAAACGTGCTTTGATTTATTTTGTCATTATGCGTCTTTGAGAAGCCAGATGGGCTTTCAACTTCCCTCTAAGGGGAAGATCATCCCAAAGGGTGATGCAAAGAGCATGTGTGCTGAGGGCTTTGCAACGCAGTCACTCTGTAATTCCATGACTACCGAGCATGGAGGTACCAAAACCTCAACACCTTGCAGGTTAGGCCTGGGGCTGCACCTCTGCCACCTGATTGGGGTCTCTTCTAATTGGGGACTGGGGGTGGGAATGAAAAGCCATCCTCTGGTAGAAGTCAGAGCACCGTCTCCTCTTCACAACCATGCTAGCCAATAAGAGGGGCTCCTCTGATGTGGGTGCCAATGGGCCCTCGGGCTTTCTTGTCCAGGGCTGAGCAATGCTGTCTCTCTCTCTCTCAGGTGACAAGATCACAGCCTAAGACTGGCAGTGTCAGGTAACCAAGCCCATCTGGAACTGGGAGCCTCCATTGATTCTTCCTGATGGCAATTTTCCAGGTCCACCGTGGTGATTTGCTCTGCCCAGTGTCCCATTTGTCAACTGATGGGATAGACTGAGGATTGCTGGCAAGATTCCGACACTGCCTTTCAAACAATATGGAGGTCCAGCCTTAACCCACTGCCCTCCGACCGGTGGGAAAGCTCCTAGCTGTGACCAGAGAGACAGTTTGCAAAGTGCTTTCATACACACCATCACACTTGAGATGCGCAACCACCCGGTGAAGGAGGAGTTCTGATGATCACAATCTCTTTCTTACGTATGAAGAAACAGAGATGAGAACAGAAGTGACCAGCCCAAGGCCACGTGGTTGGTGGGTGGTAGGGGCAGCATTCAGAACTGTGAACGCCGTGCCTGACCCTTGGCCTCCCAGTTGGGAAACTTTGACTTTTACATTCAAAGCCCATCTCCAGAGAGTGGATCCCACCCTGCTTTCTTGCGCCATGGGTACTAGCCAGGTGCTTGCTAACTCCTCTCCACAAAGTGACCTCTCCTGGAGAACCTAATTGCCTGGCCCTCCATCTCTTTAACCATCAGAACCTGCCATCAAGACAAACGATATCTAGCTTTCCTTCCTTGCTTTGATAATGACCAAAGCCCCAAAGATAATGTCAAAGATCACCAACCCTTACCCCTAGCCAGCATCCTGGATTTGGGGTTTATTCCAGCCCTATGGGGTCTCTGGCCAGACAAAAAAGACACAGGGCTTCCCAGCTCACTCTTCCTTTGTTTCTGTTCCTCTAAAAAAAAAAAGAGAACAAGCAAGCCTGGGGCACAAACGAGCTGTAAGGAGATAAAATGATACCCTCTTGTCACCTTCCTGGTATTGTGACGTCCGGAGATGGCGCCCTGTGCGTGCATTGGCAAAGAACGTGGGGTAATTGATCTCCTTACGACATCTTGCAGTGTACTCCTCCCTGCTTTAATTTCAGCCTCAAGGTGTGGAGGAGCAGGCTGTTCTACGAAAAACAAGAAAAACACACCCTCCCGTTAACCAGTGTGCGCAATGGCTGCTGGCCTTTCTCACACCTGCAACCAGAGAAGGCCCCTCAGTGTCCCCGGGTTGTCCAGGGGCCTTTTCAACTGGATCTGCCTCAGCGTCTTCCGGCTGGATGAAATTCCAGAGTCTTCTGTCCTGAGTGGCCATGGAAGCCAGACTGTGGCCTCGGGAGTAAAGGTCCAGAGACAAATGCATGGAAAGGGAAAGACAGTTATGGAGTGGGGGTGGGGCATTGTGGCTCTGGCATTCAGTGCCCCCTGGGATGGGAGGAAGAAGCCACTCCTGACTTCCCAGGGGAATGTTGGGTGGCCTCATCGGACGCAAGCATGCAGGTATCCAATGGATGTTTGCCAAGAGGCAGGAAGTGGGATACTGATGTTGGAAAAAGGGTGCTTCCCAGTGGCTAAGAGGACCAGAGGACCACTCAGAACATTGAGCCCACACGGCCCCACCCCATGGACATAACATGATGGGGAAAAGGTCACATCAAGAGCCTGGCCAGCACTGGCTGGGTGACCTCGTGCTGTCACTGCTGGTCTCTGGCCTCAGTGTCTTGCTCTGTACTAAGAGATAATAATTGATCTTCCAGGGTGTGACGATGGACATGCAGGAGAACTGCACACTGCAAAGCCCTCTTCAAGTCAGGAAGAAGCCAAGCTGAGCAGATGCTGGTGACATTTCCGAAGTCCCCCTCAGAATCCACCACCATCCACATTCCTCCAGGAAGAACCTGTGTCTTAGAACAGCCATTGAGAAGTAGATGGGAATGGGTCCATTTAGAATTTTCTGAGGGAAAAAAAAGGAGGCATCGTCTCTACTGGCTGGCTCACAGTCACACAAAATTTCTGGGTCCTTCCCAAACAGGCAGTGACATCTGGTAACCCCATTGTCTGCTATCTGCAGGGAAGAAAGTGTTAGACACGAGGGGCAGATGGAGTTTTCCTAACATGTCTGTTCTCTTCTTCGCTGCCTTTTCAACTCTTCTTGGGAATGCAGCAAAATAGCAGCTGCTCATAATTTCATGAATAAAGAACTATGTAAATTTCAACTATGAAAATGTGTTGCATCTCTTGTGGGCAAAGTGTGGTATATGCTCCCGCTCCGTCTCTATTTCCATCTTGTGTGCATCTTGGAGTTTATCTAAACTGCATTCTCCAGGCAACTGCTCAGTTTCAGAATCAGTCTTGGCTAACTGATGACAAAAGGTATCGCTCCCTGTTCTTACCAGCCAGAGCGAGAGGCTTGAAGGCCAGGCTCCTGGGTACCAATTCAATCTCCATCGCCTCCGAGTGGGGCATCAGTCTCTGTGTTTTCTTCTACTGATCTCTAAAATGGGTATATGATGTTTCTCTCTTTGACAGAACATTTGCAGAATAATCACGTCTTTGTGAACTACCTTCCAGCAGCCTTCAGGTGGGGAGCCAAGTATGCCCAGTTCTCTTATAAATACCTGCACAAGGTGAAGTTTAGCAGCAAGGATTCCATCTTGTTGGGGTCTAAATAGGTACATGCAGCTCAGGAGCTGTCTTCTACCCCATTTCCTCTACTCCTTGGGATTTCCATGCAGGCTTCAGATGCTGTATATACACTATATTCCTAGAAGTATGCAAACTGTATTTACACTATATTTCTAGAAGCATGCTGAACTCTTTAGTAACAATCTTACCAGCTCAGCTCAAAAATGGCAGAAGGGTTCCACTCTGTTTGATGGGTGTCATACGGAGACAGATCAAGCCTACTGTGAATGGCTCCCCTAGGTTGGAGCTAGAAGGCATGGGTGGAAGCCATAGTGAATGGCAGTGGAAAAGAAGGTGCAGAGTCCCCGCAGTGCCCTAAGAGATGGGCCAGGCTACCCTGGGAGGATGGCTAGTTGGTCAGGATGCTGCAAGGAAGCACTTATCCTTTAATAAGCACTCGAATCACCCGAAATCCCTGTTAAAAGGTGGATTTAACTCAGCAGGTCCAAGGCGAGGCCTGAGTCTCTGCATTTCTACCCAGCTCCGAGGTGAGGCTGAGGCTGCTGGTGCCAGGATCACAAAGGACAAGCTGACCTTTGACATCTCTCCCAGGCCCAAGTTCCTATACTTGTGAGTCTGTGATCAGGTGACCACTGAGGTAATTCCCCTGGGAGTCCTGGTAGGCTTGGGCAAGGGAAGGGCACAGACAGGGAGTTAAAGGACCTCCCCCCACAGGGCGTACCTCCCAGTGCCTCCCACCTGTATCGAAGAGGATACAGGTGGGAGGCACTGGGAACTCTTAAGAGTCAGGCTACTTTGAAAAGCTCGAGCCCAAAAGGTTTCCATGGAGGCTAGGGCTGGTGTGGTCAGTCGGTTTCAGAGACAAAGGTCCTATCCACAGTCAAGGTGAACAAAAGAGATTAAGTTACAAGAAGGTCAGTGTGCCCACAGGTAACAGGCTGGCCGGGCGGAGGAACTTTATGAACAAGACCTTGTTTCTGCACAGTTGTCTATGTTGCCTGAGGGTCCCTCCCTTCTCCGAGCCCAGCACACTCCTCCAGACTCCCCAACAAAACTGAACTCCATCACGTTGGGTCCAGCAAGCATTTTCCAAAGGTTTCCCTCCTCTTGCCAGATACCGGTCTGCAGCAGAGGTGGACTGAGCACAGGACTTCTCCTCATGTTGTACCTTGGAGACAAAGCGACCAATACACAGAGACTGAGAGGAAGCCCCCTGCGGACTGAGCTAATCAGGGAGGGCTTCCCAGAGGAGGTAAGATTTCAGGTGGGCTTTAAGGATTATAAAAATCAAGATTATGGAAATGGGTCAGCAGTGAGAATGGAGAAGGAGGTAAAGAATGCACATCCCAGAAAGACCTCCACAGGAAAAGCCTATTCTAGAAACATGAGGGAATGGCAAAATGGCATGGTTACTTTGGAAAACAGTCTGCAGTTCCTCCAAAGGTTAAACATGGAGTTAACCTCTGACCCAGCAATTCCACTCCCAGGTATGTACCCAAGAGAAAAGAAGGCCTATGGTCCCACAGAAACTTGTACACAGAAGTTCATAGCAGCATTATTCACAATAGCCAAATGATGGAAACAGCCCAGATGTCCATCACCTAATGACTGGATAAACAAAACGCAGTGTATCCGCCCAATAAAACATTACTCAGCCGTAATAAGGAATGAAGTACTGACATGTGCTACGACAGGGCGGAACATCATGGCAAGTGAAAAGAAGCCAGACACAAAGGACCAGCTATTGTTTGATGTCATTTATGTGAAATGTCTAGGAAAAGCAAATCTATTGAGACAGAAAGCAGGTTAGTGGATGCCAGGGGTTGGGGAGGTGCTGGAGTTGGGGAGGAATGGGGAGTGGCTGTGAATTGATATGGGATTTCTTTTCTTTTCAGGGTGAAGGGAATATTCCATATCTGAGGTGATGGTTGTACAACTCAGTGAGTATGCAAAAAACCATCGAATGGTACGATATAAATGGGTGGATTATAAGGCAAGTGAATTGTATGTCAATAAAGCTGTTGAAAAAGAAAAGAAGAGGGAGTATAAAGGTCGTTCTTGGTCCAAGAGCCATCAGCCATGTTCTGAGAGCTTCACCCTTGAAAAGCACCCATGGGCCCCCCAGCAGCCAATTCCCAGTCTGGTCCCTTCCCCCACTCCCTGCTTGTATTAGGTCAGGTCCCCCAGGGTGAAGATTCTGAGGCAGAAGTTTGTGTACAGGAAGTCTATTAGGAATCAATGGATCAATATTTTTAAGGGAAGCAGGTTTGAGCAGGGGAAGGGTTGAGCTGCGATGCAGTCACAGGAAAGGCCTCAGCCAATCCCATGGGATCTCTGGAACTGGGCTGACCTATCAGAGTTGCCCCACCTTGAGGCAAGGGAACTGGGCCTCTGAACCCCCTACATTGACCAGTTGTAGGATGGGGGCTACCCGGGGGAGGGGACTGACCTTGAGCAAGGTGGATGTCTTTGGGGAAGGGCCATCTTGGGAAAGGATTCACCTGAGCCCTGTCAGCCACCAGCACGCCCCGCAGGGGTAGGACAGAGACTGTCAGTCCAGGAGGAAGGACCTGGCCATTGCCTCCATCATTCACTGCTCTTCCAAAGGACCGGCCGAGCTACTCTTCCCCTGGTTAGAAGGAGCCTCATCTCCGAGAAGTGGACCTGTCCCCTTGGCTTCGCAGCACAAATAAAACAAGAGAAAGCCAACTTGTTTTGAAAGGACCATAACAGGGTATTCTTCAAAATAGCTGCATTATAGGCCATTTCTTGAACCCAGTTCTTGAATTCTCTCCCATATCGTCCTTGTTTTTGTAAAAAAAAAAAAAAAAAAAAAAAAAAGTTTTTTTAATTGACATAAAATTCACATCACATAGTATTCTTTCCTCCTTGTTTTTAAATATTTTCTCCCTCCCCTTCTGCTGTTTGAAGGCGTTTGTGTACAAGGCTCACCCTTGAAGCAGCAGCACCTCTGACAGCAGAGAAATAAAAATCAGTGGAGAGTTTCTAAATGGCAATAATAATGACAGTAATGAGCTGACTTGCTACTTATTGGAGAATTGGAAAGTCACTCTTTATTCAAAGAAATAGGATTCTCAGCAAAGTTATAATACATCTCTTATTGGTTGTATGTATACGCCACTGAAAAACATCAATGTTAAATATAAAGAGATGGGCTATTTCTTTGAGTATTGTTTCAGCAGAAGAGAAGGGACATTTAGGGTATTGCTGCAGCTTTTTTTTTTTTTTTAAATAATACATGATGTTCTGTCCCACAAATGAAAGCAAATTGGATCATCAAATTGCCTGAGTCACCTGAGAAGCCACAATTGAATGCCACCTTCCAATCCCCAGAGGTCCTATCTCCAAATCAAATTAAGTAGAAAAACAAGTTAAGAAAAATCCTTAAATAATTATGAAAGTGGGCAGAGTTTTTTTGTGTGTGTGTGATCAAAATGGTTGATAAAGCTTGTATGAGGAGTGAAAAACATCTCATATAAAAATTTCATCTGAGTGTTTTTGTTGTTAAAAATCTCATGTGAATCATGAATTATGACAAACATGACTGGGGAGAGCTGTGAACAAGTCGATTCAAGTATCCCAGGCATCTGATGAGCTCACGCTCCAGTCCAGCTTGGCTTCTGGGACCGCCAGGATTTTATCAGATTCAGAGCTTGCTGATGGCCTGATGCTGGCTCCAAGCCTCGGCTGGCTCCTTTCACAGGCTCCAGAAATTGTGGGGAACCAGGGCTCGGGTTGGTCACCCGTGACCGCGGTGGCCAGTGGCAAGTACCACTCTCCCGTTCTTAAATCTGAAAAGAGACCCTAAAAATGAAGGGCATGGTGAGATGGTCTTGGACCTTATGATCCTTGACCTTTGATTCTTACCTGAGGAGTAAGTCTGGCTCCTTCCTTCCTTTCTTCCTTCCCTCCTTCCTTCATCAAACATTGGTTGCAGCCCTACTATGTGCCAGGCCTGTAGGTGATGGAAATGCAGAGAGAAATAAGACTAGGTCCCTCTCCTCAAATAGCTCAGTCCAGTGGGCTAAACTGAAAAATAACTGAAATGTAGTCAGATGGCAGGTAACGTTCGATTCTGGGATGGAATCTGTGGGTTATGCACTGGGGGCCAAAGAATAGCCTTGACTTCAGGAGTCAAGGACGCCTCCCTGCCCCAGAGCATGGCTGGCTGAACTGCCTAGTCTAGGGGGTGTGAAGACTTGCCTACCCCTTGCGTGGAGTGGTTAAACTCTGGGCAAAGAAATAAGTCAGTGACAAATCTGGTGCCTGGTGGTAGAAAATTCTAGCAACTAGCCACTCAGAATGGATGAGCCCTGACCCATAAGAGCAGACACCAACCATTAGAGAACTGGCCAGACCACACTGGTGTGTGTGTTCAGGGAGCAGAGAAGAGTCTGGTGTGGCAGGAGGGCTGACTATGGGACAGGGAGAGGTAGAATGGAGGCTGAGATGCTGGGCGGGGCTGAGAGGTTTACCCCAGGGACGATGGGGGAGAGCCTGAAAGATGAGCAGGAAAGAGGCCAGATGAGAGCAATTCAGAATGCTTACCTGGGTGGCCCTGTGGAATGATAAGTGGGTGATTTGGTCCCTATGTCCTGCACACTTGAGACTACAGAAGCTGAGGCTGAGGGAATGAAGGGACGTGAAAGGCAGGGGGGCCTGGACCACTGGGCCCTGCCTTCCTCTCTTTATAAATGCAAAGCCAGCATCCAGGTGCTCGATGTCCACTTTCATCACATCGCCCTTATCTGTGACCTGGGAGCCAAAAGCAAGAACAAGCCTGTGCAGACCTGCTTTCTGCATCGTCTCCTAATCCTCTTTTTTCCAGCTCTGCCTGAGACCTGATGCAGCTCCGCCCAGCCTGGAGGAGAAGTCCATGCTCCCCGTGCCCCTTGGGTGTGCTGCCTTCTCGAGGGTGTGGGCCCATAGAGCCTGGCCTCCTTTAAGAGATTGGCCAGGGAACTTGAGATGGCCCCATCACACCACGAGCACATCACCAATGACACCAAGGTGAAACCACAGTAGAGAAGTCCTAGCTCCAAGAATCTGAACTTCTACTCGGCACCAGACACCATTTCAGGTACTTTATTTTACATGCACTACTTAAGCTGTAAGTAGACCGTCCTCCAACTCACAGTTACAGAATATGCTGGAGCATAGGTCTACCCCTCCAAATGGGTCCATGGTGGTGAGTGCAGCCCAAAAGGATGCCAGGCCATCGGCTAGAGAACTCTTTGCAGAGTGACCAGCTCCCATGCACTTGCCTGGTGGCATCTGGTAAGACTGCAAATGAGCCCAGAACACAGAACTTCAGGGTTGGTCCCAAATCCTGAAACCCACAAATGTTAAGCCGACCAGTGCTGAGGGACTATGGAGTTATCACCACTTTATAGATGAGGAAGCCTTGTAGTAGAAACTTTTCCAGTTGCCACACAAGCTCAGAAACCCCGAGTCTCCCTGGAGTGTAAGGGGTCTCCTATAAGACTTGTGAGCCATTTGCAACAGGCTGTAATTCTTAACTGCCCCTTCCTGTCCATGTGCTGCAGGAAACGGGGATCAAACCATCCCAACTTTGAGAACATTGGCTGAATATCTTCTCTCTTAATCCTCTGAGCTAAATGCCCTGAGATCAGAACTGCAAACAACCATCGCATTTTTCAGCCCCAGCAAGAGACGGTGTTGTTGAGATGAGCCGTTGATGCCTTCATTCATTCAACATCTCATTCTTGACAGAGCCAGGCCCTGGGGACAGAATAGGGAGAGGAAGGAAGACAGACTTGGTTGGTCCCTGCTTCGCCTGCTGGCTCTTCGAAGTCAGCAGAAAAGCAAACCAGAGACACTTTAAAAGTTTGGGATTATTCATACGGACAACAGGGGTAAAACAAACCAAATCCTGAGTTCCACTTCACTGAGCTGCATTCCTATTTTTTCTTTATTCATTTTAATTCACTTGTGGGGTTTTTTTCCATTTTTTAAATTGAAGTATAGTCAGTTTACAGTGTTGTGTCCATTTCTGGTATATAGCATAATGTCTCAGTCATACATATACATACATATATATATTCTGAAATTCCTGCTGTATCAATCGGGGGTCTAGCAGGAAACAGAATCACATGTAGATGATTGAAGAGAAGTCAAGAAGGAACAAGGTACAAAGTGTGGGCAGCATTAAAGGGAACCAACTAGAGGTTTTGAGGGTCCCTGAGATCAGCAATAGCAGAAAGATGTTACTACGCCTAGGCCGGGGTGGGGTCGCGGCGGGGTGGGGATGGGCAGTGGGAGGGTTATGAGAGCTGGAGCCCCAGCAGAGCCCAGTGAGGGGATGGCCTGGTGGAAGCCATAGTTGTAGGAGGATGTTCAAATTCCAGAGGCAAAGCAGATAGAAGAAAGGAGGCAAAGTCCCAGCCTCTTCTTCCTCCAATCTCCATCCTCCAACCTCTCACAAAGAAGGTCCATCCTTTAGCTCAAGCCAGTGGGAAACCAGAGTGGAAGGGGAGCCTGTAAGAGTAGCCCCCCTGGGGTTCAGGGTATGGGATACAAGGGCCAACAGTGGGGAGCCTGACAGGGGTGGACGGGGGACTCCTCCAGGAAACAGGTGACAATGTCCAGGGAGAAGTCATCCCATAGGGGAATGCTGCTGAGATGGTAGAGTTGTTGATAAAGGAGGCGTCTTAGCATGGAGGGAAAAGGAAAGTTAGGCTAGCAGGTTAATCCGTGCTTTGGCGGTAGTCAGAGTACACGATGGAGTCTCAAGATGTGAGAACTGGGAGGGCGGAGGCGGTGACGGTGATGGTTCCTCCCTGGCCCGTCTGTATTGATCAACTAAACCAATAACCACCAGCTGTCCCATCCCTTTGTGCTGTGAACTCACCACCATAATGCGTGTGCATCTGGCCCTTAACGAGAGTTCATGGAGGCTGAGTACTGTTTGTAGGGAGAGAAAAAAAAATGATAGCATTCGGCAATATGATTCCTGGCAATTGACAGCTGGTGACAGAGGAGCTTTCAATCTTTTATTTTGTCTTGGTGCTGAGCAGCTAAGTCTGGTGTTTAGCAGTATTTTGTATTGATTTCCAAAAATGACAAAGAAAATTTCCAAAGCTGTCAAACAAACACGAGACATTTGTGAAGTGAAGTTACGTTTCACTGCAATTTACGTTTTCCTCCTCATCTATTACGGATATTTCATTAGCGATTAGTCAGAAACTTTTGAAGCCAGCCTTGGGTTTGTCATTTAGATTTTTCATATCAATTTCATTTAAAACACAAGAAATATTGCTCCTATAAATAAAGCAAAAGGCTGAGCGTGTAGGCAGATAATGCAATGCAGAAAGGAAAACATAATTTTCAAGTTTATGCAATTATGAAAAATAGAATAACAAAGCAGGCAATGTTTCAAATTAAGTTCCTAAGTGTACATTTCATTTAAGCTTAATAAAATATCACTGATAGTGCAGTAATACCATTTAATTATTAAAAATCCTATCCGACCAGATGAATACTATGTAAAAGATGCTTGTCTAAGTTCTAAATTTCCACTCCTCTCAGCAGTCCCTCATTATGAAGACGATCCCTCATTTTACAAAGAGTTTTCTTCTGTCCCTCAAAGACCTGCTGATAACTCATTTTTAACACTGTAAATTATTTACATCAGAAGCCTGGAAACACAAAGCGAAATAAGAGAAGCTGTCATGGATGCATCATTTTATGTTTTATTTTTCACCTACTATATTTTCTTGGGCTCAGGTGAATTTTAAAGAAACATCATTCACAAAGATCTACAACTATGTCTTAAAGAAGGGAACGAACCTGTGCTGGGAGATGTGCTAAGTACCTTCTCAGACAGCAGGCATGTGATATCTCAATTACTCTTTGCAACAAGTCCACGAGGCAATTATTATTGCCCGCATTTTGTAGATGAGAAAAGAGAGGTTTGAAGAGGTCACATAGCCAGTTAGCAGTAGAGTCTGATCTGACCCCACGTGTTCTGCCTCACCATTTTGTGCTTTCTCCACTAAATCATGCAACTAAGGCCACGTGTAATAATTACCAACTAATAATTCTCAATATTGCTGTTCACATCAAATTCCATTGCCTTATGATTTGGCTTTTGTTGGATCAGTAGCAACCTGAACGCATGATAACACCAACGGGGCCAACCCTTTCCAGGACACTCTGGATAAATGTCTCTAAATTGATGGTTTTATTAACCAGTGACGCGCCATGGAAATTCAATCTCACAGGGTAAGAGTTTGGGAACTTGGCAACCAGACGGGATATGCTGGAGGAAGTTTCTGGCTGTGTTTAAATATGTTCTTGAAGTTTCTGCTGTCCCTTGGTAGTTGCTCTTTACTTGATTGTCATTGTCGTCTTGGCCCCAGGACACTAAACCGGCAGGCCTCAGTCGTGCAGTGGGATCTGTGTTGGGTGGGAAGGCTGTCTTCATTCCAGGGGACCCATTGCTTCTTTCATTGAGTTTGGCCTCTGGACTCAGAGGAAGTTCCAGGGATTCATTTAACCAGGGTACCATGTCTAGCAAGTCAGGGTGATGAGGCCAGTGGCTCAAGATTAGATGCCTAGAGGCTGAGAAAGCCAAGTCCATTACTGTGGTTACAGCAGAGCCCAGAATTTGAAAGTTTGTATGTGTGAATACGAGGGTGGGGTGGGGTGGGAAATCACAGATGGTCCCTCCTGCTCTGTGAACTTGTGCACAAGGAGATAAGGGCCATTCACTCCCAACACTGTTTACTCCAGAACTTCTGAAACATTGAAGGAACCTTGATTTAGAGACCCCTGGTCAGGCCTGAGAAGGTCTCCTGTCTGGTTCACTACCTCCAGGGATAAAGCTGACTCACTGAGGGTCATTAGCATATGACCTGAGACAAGATAACAGTTGTTAATTTCAGGTCTTCCAAGAAGGGATGCTGTCACTTCCTGGCTGCTGGTCATTATTCGTGAGTGTGTTAGGAGGGGCAGGGGCATGTAAGAGCATCAGCTTTACTTCTTAAAAATATGCTTTGTTTTTTAAGAACAGTTTTAGATGTGCAGAAATATTGAGCAGATAGTACAGAGAATTCCCATGTACCTCCCTCCCCGCACAGAGCCCCCCTCATCGTTAACATCTTGCGTTAGCATGGTACATTTGTTACAATTAATGTTCTATATTGATGTGCTCTTATGAACTAAAGTCTACCATTTACATTAGGGTTCACTCTTTGTGTTATATATTCTATGAGTTTTGAGAAACACATTGTAGCGTTGCACAGAATACTTCCCCCATCCTAAAACTGCAGTGCTGTGAATCCATTTCTCCAGTGTTTTGATCATCCTGAAGTTAAGCAGAAACTGTACTCCTGGAACAAGAAAGCACAGACAAGTATTATACTCCCAATGGGCTGTGAGTATTCTATGACACGGAGCTGGGCTGGGGAACAAAAACTGTGACAGCTAGGCAAAGAGAGACAGAAAAGCATAAAACAGAGTTATTGAGGGAGGAGAGTGGGGCCAAAAATCCCTTCTGGAGTGAGGAATAAGGAGGAGGAAGAATAAAATCTTCACTGAGTGCCGTCCGTGCCCACGTCTGATGCCTTCCGTGTATTAACTCTTTAATCCTACGAGGTGTGCAGTGTTTTCTTTCAAGGATATGGAGGTGTAGGCACAGAGTTTAAGCAATGTAAGTCCAAGGATACAGGGAAAGAATATGTTGGAGCTAGGATCCGAATCTGGGCAGCCTGGCCTGGGATCAGGGAATGTGTTCTTAACCTCCTCTTCAGGCAGAAGTTTGCTACATCATTCATCTCCTGTTCACCACAGCCCTATGGGATGGGTTCATCATGGTTCGTATATTACAGGTGAGGACAGAGAGGCTCAGAGAAGTTAAGTAAGCAGCTCAAAGTCGTCCAGCTACTCAGCTACAGAGCCTAGGGTTTGCACACAAGTCTGTCCCATCTGATGTCCACGCCTGTGACCTTCTCCACCCCATGGCCCGGTCTCCTCTCAGAGGGAGGATGGGTGAGGATTTAGCTCTTTTCTCCTCTGAATAGTGTTCGCCGCAATTGTTTCCAGGGAGCTCGAGGGAGGCAGTTTTTAAGAGAAGCAGCGACAGGAAATTTGGTCTATTGTTTGAAACAAGAGGTGCAAACAAGTCTCCTCTTTGAAGTGCTGAATAACAAATTCCGCTGGGAATGGAAAGGCGAGAAACTACAAGATTCTCGAGCTGGTGTCAGATGCGCACGGCAGAGGGCAGGAGGGGAAGAGGCGGCCCCTGGAGAAACTGGGGCAGGATTTGTTTGAAGAGAACGTCTTAAATAGATCAGGCTACAGAGGACAGGAGAGGGGCCAGGGATCGCTCCTTTTTTTTTTTTTTTCCCCCTAAGGGAGTCCGTTTGTGAAGGAAAACATAGCGTCCAAAGGTGGGGGTGGGAGGCAACCGGCTCAACAGTAAAACACAGAGCAGTTCCAAAAAGAAAAGAAAACCAAACTCCACCACCTGGTCCGACTCGGTTGGTAATAAAATGCGATGGGGAAACAGAGCTTGTGTAAACGAATCCCACCTCCCACTCACAAGTCAACATTAAATTTTGGAACGGGAGAGGGTAAGATACTGAACTTGGAGTTCCTTGCAATCGCCTTACTAAACTGCACGCCTTAGACTCTGATAGTGTATCCATGACCCCACCCTCCCAGCCAGACTCGTAGCCAGAATGGGATTGTTAATCTGATACTTCCCCAGACAGTCCATTAGACGAGACTCCCCTAAAGTGAAGAAGTCAGAACCCTGGGCAATTAGCAAAGAGATTGCCAATGATGACTAGGGAAACACACCTTTCTCCAACTGCTTAGATTGCCAAACCTCGCGTCTTCCTGTACTTAAGGGGGACTTTTGACTCTCTCCATTGTCTCTCATTTGCAATCGATGTCTCATTCAAGACCAAGGTCGGGTTATCAATCTTTATTATAGATGCCCTGGACCGGGGTGTCTGGAGCCTCCACCGCCGCAGAGAAATGTCTGGAGATGAAAGCTCCCCTGGGAAGGACTACTGGCAAACGGGCTACTGCAAGGTAAGATGGACGGATCCCTCCTGGGCAGGCAGTACCCAAGACTTCCTGAAGGGGTGAAAGAGAGGCGACCTGCCAACGTCCCAGGTAGGTTCTGACCAGGTTGGGGCCAGGCATGATGAGCAGCTGCAGGTAAGTCTACGGTGGTGCAGAAAGCCCAGATTCGATTTACCTGTGAGCAAGTCACATCAGAGAAGTCTCTACCGCTCGGAGCCTCAGTCTTCTTTTAAGTAAAAGGGGGATAACGCTTCCTGCCTTACAAACCGGCTTCCAGGCTCAGCGATACAGCTGTGTAAAACGCAGGACAGAGGACAGATGCTGAATGGATGATAACTGTTGTTATTAGGTGGTTTTGCAGACAAAGACGACTCTTCCAGCCTTATGACTTTCAATCTGGCCTTTCCACACCCAGGACGTCAGCAGATAATAGGATGTTCTGAATGGCTCTGCTGGCAATCCCCTTCCAAGAGTTTCCATAAATACATTTTATTTGGGGCAGGTCAGACCTCAGAAGTCCCCAAGGGGGAAAGACATCTAAGGGAGGTGCGTGGCTAAGGCAGAACAGGGCTGGGTGCCTTGGACCTGAGTCTCAGGAGTAGTATCCACCAGCCACGGCAATACAGCTGCGTGCGGTTTGGGTTTTTCAGGGATTTTACCTCCATCAGATGTTATTTTCTTATGCCCACCAAATAACCTATCAGATGGAACCAATGACACATTTCTAAAGTTTTCTCAGCCAGATTTTAAACTCTCACCAGGGCAGAAGCTACTGCATTTCATTTGGCTTTATGAAAAGCCCCACCTTGCCTTCGCACCTGCCCTCAGTGCACATGCCCATGTACTCACACACACACAAACACACACACACACACACACACACACACACACACGCCAGCCTGACACAGGCTTCAGGAGCAATTACAAATCTGAGTTGACCTTATTTCACAGCACACATGGAAAAGCAGAAAACTTTGCTTCTGTGTTTGTGGTTGTGATCTCAGTTCTAATTTCCAAAATGAAAGATCCCAGGTAAACAGGTTTGGAAATGGAATATGAGGCTAGCCCTGGCCAAGGTCAGACCTCCTAAAGATTTTATTCTGGTAATAAGTGCTTATGCATGGATGGAACTAGAGATTATCATATTAAGTGAAGTAAGTCAGACAGAGAAAGACAAATATTATATGATATCACTTGTATCTGGAGTCTAAAAAAAGATTCAACTTTTATTAACAAACCAGAAATAGATTCATGGACATGGAAAACAAATTATGGTTACCAAAGGGGAAAGGCAGGGGAGGGATAAATTAGGAGTTTGGGATTAACAGATACACACTAGTATATATAAAATAGATAAACAAGGACCTACTGTATAGCACAGGGAATTATAGTCAATTTCTTGTAATAAGCTATAATGGAAAACAATCTGAAAACAAAGTATGTATATGTATAACTGAATCGCTTTGCTGTACACCTGTAACTAACATTGTAAATCAACTGCACTTCAATAAAAAGTGAAATTTTTTAAAAAGTGCTTACATTGCCAAAACAAAGAAGGTTGAAGGATTACCGTGCTCCGTGGCATGAAGAATGTACGTCGTGGGGCGGGGGAAGGCATTTAATAACCAGTAACGATGACATAGGATGAGAAGGCTGTGAGGGGAGGTCCCCCCTCCTCTGGGGTGTCTTCTTGCAGTGCTCAGCCATCCGATGGAGAAGGAGCAGAGAGCTCCCCCAGGCTCTAAACCCAGCACTTAGTAGGCCCTCAAGAAGTATTTTTGCTTCAGAAAGGCATTTGGGAGGGGACAGCCGAGATCATGTCATTCAAAAGTGATCAGAAAATTGAACAGGTGCTTGGCAGCCTAGTGCAGAAAGCCAATCAAATTTTTGGGGCTCTGAACCTCAGTCTGCTTGTCTGTAAAATGATATTAAAATAGAGCAGGAATGCAGAGAAGCAAAGTTAGGGTATCTGGATATAATGTAGTTGAATGAGATTAAATAACGACTGACTTAGTGGGTGCTTAGTGTACGCGGGTAGAGCTCGAAGCATTTTGTGTGGATTTGCTCGTTTACATCTCCCGCACACAATGAGGTGTGCACTTCTGCTGGGGAAACTGAGACTCAGCGTGGTTAGAGAACGTGCTCAAGGTCAAAGCATTTTTCGCCAGAATTTCAACCTACATCTGACCCTGTGGTTAGGTGCTCCAACGCAAACTGCTTCTCCTTAGCTCTACTGTTAAAATGCTGGCTGGACTCATGGAGCCAGGGTCTTTTTTGACATGGTGAGTTGGAAATGGGCGCTCACGTGGGAATGGGTCATTCGCAGGAACTGCCCATCGCTTGGCAGCACCGTGGTACACAATCCAAAATGGTGGACTCTCCAGAGATGCCACCAGCATCTTCCCATTTGGCCAGCCTTTAAGGTGCCAGCCTGCTCTCCACCTCCTGGCCTCCCAGCTGAATAGTTCACTTACTGTTTCCCTTTTTAGGCATAAGTGTAGCCTGTGCTGCATTGTGCCTGCTTTTCCTGACCCCAAATACCCTCCAACTTTCTTTCCACCTCTTACATCCTGCCGTGTCCAACACCCCATCATTTCTGAAATCTTTTGCTCATCTAAACTGAGAACGAATATATTCATTGCTCAGATCAATGCTAATGCTATGGCATGTACCAGCCTTTCCTCTGCTCCTTTCCTGGATATTGTTTGTCTTCTGCTTAAGGTGAATCATTGTTTGTTTGTTGTTTTCACATGTTATTGCTCTATTCCCAACGAAACTGTAAGCTTCTAAGGGCAGGGATCTTGTCCACTGTTTCTATGTTTCTTTATAGTGTCTGAGAAGGTGCTTGGCTCAACAGATAGTGATTGTGATTGGACAGTGGACATCCCAGCACTATTGGTGACATCCTTATCTGCCTCCCTGCAAAATACCTTTTAAATGAACACAGAATCTCGATCAGCCAGTCTGGCATCTGGCCTCGGATGTGTCATGCCTTCCTCCACTCGACCATAATGACTTCAATTTCTCTCAAACACCTTTGTATTTTATATTCACT